>NW_015173145.1:560046-571812 GCF_001447785.1 Gekko japonicus | reverse complement strand
ACTCAAAGAGCGGTAGTGCCGGGAAGAATGGTCAAAGTGCCAATCATAATCAGAGCTGGGCGAGCAAGAGCGAGATCTCCGGTGACAGTAACCCCTTCAACAATATGGGGATCGAGACCAACAGGCTGAAGGAGAGGGCGAGCTTGAAGAGTAGTGACAACAGTCACACCTCCGATATCGAGAAGATGAACAATCCCAATAATTGCAATCTCCACAGTCCAGTAATTGGGAAGGCGGATGGGAATCTTGAGAAGGCAACCATTGTCAGTAACTTGGCCTCGGAGTGATAGGCAGACGCCCCACTGAAGGCAAGCGAGAGGGTACTAGAACCACCTGCTGCCCCCAGTGGAAGTTGGTCTGCAGACAAGGATAAGACCAATGACAAGACTGGAGGGTGTTCCTAATGAGGCAGGGCAGACTCAGTAGTAGCAGAAGCCAGTCTCGCTACCGGAGTCAAAGTCAAGAGCCCAGATATTATGACAGGATCGACCACTGACGAAGCATGAGGCACCTCTAGCTTCGACTGTTTCACTTTTGAAGTTGTGGTGCCAGAGTCATCTGAATGCTTCTTAGCTGATGAAGACTTGGCTGAGCCCACAGAAGAAATAAGAGTCCTCTTTCTTTTGTGCAGGCGGCAGAGTCAAGTGAGACACTACAGAGGACATTCTGGGCCGCAGCGCAGATTAAAGAAGGAGGGCTTGAAGATGGGTGGGGGTGGGGGTGGCATGATTTCTACAGGATTGTCTGGTGAATTTAGCACAGTGCTGGCACAGGTCAACACAGTGTTCCTCACTGAGACAAAGCAAACACAAGCCGAGTTCATTGTTAGAAGGAATTTTATAAGTGTAACACTGACATGCCTTAAAAGAGTGTACAGCCCATGCAAACACGCTCCCGACCAGGGAAGGAAGGGATGGGGGAGGGTGACAGGTAAGAGAAAGAAAAGACAGTATGACAAATTTCTTTTTTTAAAAAAGACAAAGAATGACAAAGGACAAAAAAAGAAGAAAGGAGTAAGAAGAAATGAAGGAAGAACAGTATACGTAGCTGAGGCGAAACAGGATATGAGGCGTGAACACAAGGGCAGTCGAAAAGGAACTGAGCAGGAGGCAGCTCTCTCCCTCGCTCCAGGCATGAGCAGTGAGCGCCTGCTCCCTGGAGTGGGAGAGAGAGCCTGCCAAAAACATCTGAGGCTAGCTCTAGAATATTCTCCAGATGAGGTCGTACGCAGGCACCCAACCAAAGTGCGGGACTACACAGCGACCACAAAGATCTATTTTATTCTGTAAAGTCCCTCTTTGTATTTTAAATGCCTCAATATAGAATATATTTTTGCTAACAAAGCTTTTGGCTTTGTAAAATGTGCTGATTTTTGTTCATATTTAAAGGCCTAAAATACAAACTTGGGACTGTTTTAATTTGAATGCAGTTCTTAATTTGTAGAAGCGGATAGGTCTGTCATCCTTTTTTGTGTGTAACCTCCATCCATGATATTATAGCTCCTGCTTCTGGAAAATTTACAAAGCTAGTTAAACCAGCCTCTACACAATTTGAAAATCTACCTGTTTTCCTAACTTTGTTAAATTCCTTATCAAGTATCAGTGGCAATAATAAGAGAAAAGCCATGCATCCACTGGTTTTTAAATTTGTACCACAGTGCTGTTCTAAACTGATGCCATCCCAGATCTAGACCTAATTGTTCCAGTTTCTCCAGCCATTTGCATTCTGCCAGCTACACAGACCAATCTGCTCTGTTTTCCAGCATGCTGAAACCAGTGCATGACAGCTACCAATCTAGAGGCACGACTGTATTTTTCTATGCATGGTGCTGCAAGGCCACCTCTTATTGGTGTGGGCTGAGTATCTGAAACCGTATTTTGTATTCTTACTTTCCTGAAGTCCCAGATAAAATGGCCAAACTTTTTCTGGATTTTATTTAATACATTACTAGGAAATAGTAATGCTATGGCCAGAAAGAAGAAAAGGAATTTTAGCAATACTTTCATTTTCAATACTGCAATCTGGCCAAACTAATGTATTTTGAGTGCTGTCCCTTTTCATATTTGCTTCTGAAATATTGGGTAATGTTATTCATAACCAGATCATCAATCCTTTCTCAAAAGTGAGTGCCTAAATACCTGATATTTTAGGATTGCCAGTTAGAACCTGTAATCTCAGTGATCCTTCTTTCTTCTACACTGACTCTTATAAGTACAGACTTGGTTGAATTGACTTTGTAGCCTGAGATCTGGCCAAACTGTGAAAGAATCTCAATCAGCGCTGAACAAGAATTGTTTGGGGTTTGTAGTGTAAATACGGCACAATTTGCATAAAGCATGTCCCGTAATATTCTATCCCTATAATTTGTTCCTGTTGTCTCAACCTAGTTGCTAAAACCTCAGTGCACAAATCAAATACAAGTGGAGATAAGGGACAACCCTGCCATGCCCCAAACTCTAATTTAAACAAGGAAGTATGAGATCCACTTACTAAAACCCTAGCTTTAGAAGAGAAGAAGAAGAGATTGGATTTATACCCCGCCCTTCACTACCCAAAGGTGTCTCAGAGTGGCTTACAAGCTCCTTTCCCTTCCCCTCCCTCAAAACATTCACTACTCTGCTGGAAGAAATGTGGAAATATCGGCACCTTCGCACACTGTTGGTGGCAGTGTGACCACATCCAAAAGTTCTGGCATGACGTGCTTGCCCAAATCAAACTAATCACCGGCTATGACATACCATTTGATCCGGCCTTATTGTTTTTGGATAGATGGGACGCAACAGTATTACCATCAATCCATCGGGACCTTATCACTAGCCTTCTAGTAGCGGCTAAGACATCCATTGCAGCTAGATAGAAAGCAGATAAAGCCCCATCTCGATCCTGCTGGTTGAATAAAGTGTGGGACCACTTAATCTTGGAGAAGATAACAGATCACATTCGTCGTTCAGAAATCTACCCCAAACAGTCCAATTTTGCAAAGAAATGGCTTCCCTTCATGGAATTCCTTTTTGCCTCTGACCTGCAACCTAGTAACTTAACATACTTATCCATACTAAATCAATAACTGTCATCACAACACTGAAATTATGATGTAAGATAGTGCTAAAGTGCGAATTGGTTCTGAATGAATAGGAGAATTGCTCCCTTACCTTGGTCTCGAAACAAATAACTACCTAAGTTGAAATTGAAACACTTGTTAGCATGCCTACAGTTAATGTTAATTTGTTTTTTGTTGTGTCGTTATTGTCTATATATGAAAGCTATATCCAAAACTCTACATGATAAATTGTATGCAAAGTTATTGAAATCTGTTCAAAGTTATACTACTGAAATCTGTTTATGAAAAAATTAATAAAAAGATTTAAAAAAAACCCCAGCTGTGCCAGAGTTATGGCTTGCCCAAGGTCATCCAGCCAGGTGCAAGTGGAGGAGTGGGGAATCAAACCCGGTTCTCCCAGATTAGAGTCCGTGCACTTAACCACTACGCCAAACTGGCTTTAGACATACCATAACAACTTCACCCACTCCCAAAAGCAGACTCGGTACTGATTTTCTAAGCAATGATGTCAGGGGCATTGATACTTCAGTAGCTTGCAGAGACACTGTTAGGTTCAGGAGTGCCACTATGAGTGTTTGATTAGATAGGCTGAAAAACTGCAGTTATCTCAGAACAAAGTTCGAGTCCAGTGGCACCTTTAAGACCAAAAAAGTTTCATTTAAGGCATGAGCTTTCATGTGCATGCACACTTCCTCAGATACAATGAAATGGAAATTACCAGTCCATATATATAGGTTGTAGGTGAGCAGTAAATTAGCATACAATATAATGAATATGTTTAACAGACTCTGTTTAACAGATTATTAGCAGTTATTTCCATTGTTATACTACCATCTCTAGCATTTGTACTAATAATTTGATTATCCATGTAGAATTTAAGATTCTAACAATGCGGAAGAGACTCGGTCCCCTACAATGCGATCTGGAGAACGGTCTCTTAGTAGGTCTAAGATGAGTTCAAGGATTCAGAAGATTTGATGCTGAATTAGACAGAGGAAGGTTTCTGAGTTGCTAGGATAGCATATATAGTAGATGCTGTCTAATTGGTGGCACTGGACAAAGTTGTGGCACAGTCAGTGATGGCGCGCCAGCTAGTTACTAAGATGGGAGTTTCCATGGGAACGGCTACCACAGTGAGCAATGCATCAGGAACTGGTGGCATCAATACAAGCACTGGTAATGAAGTGGATGACTCAAGAGGATGGCCATGTAGAAGAGGTGGATAATATTTGTGGTGAGGGGATCTAGATTATGCGGAGAGGCATCAAGACAGGATATTTCAATTTGTGTCTTAATGGGACAAAAGCAATCACCATCAAGCCAGAAGTAGATAGGATAAATTGCAGAGTCTCACTGAAAGAGCTGGTACAGATTTTGGAGTGACCCTCTACAGTTCTCCGGTGCCTGATTCAATCATCAACATGGAGACAGATGTGGTAAGTGGAATCTTGTTGGAGATCTGCTAGACCTTTGTAGGGACTGAACAGAAGAGTGTTTTGGAAAGGGTGCAAGTGTCTATTTCCCCACCAACCACAACACGAGATGTGATGCTGCCATGAGAGGAGGTTCACCATTCCAGAACAAGCTCAGTAAGTACAGAAACATGACTGATGGCATATTGTAAGGTAAAGTTAGTGTCAGAATGGAGGGGATCAAAACTTTTCCCCCAGGGATTTGTGAGGTTCACAGAGCTGCTCCTTTACTGTTTGGCTCGCTAGACTCTCTGCTGTGCTTGTCCGGGCTCAAGCATGGTTGAGATGGAGGCTGTGGCTGGCTGGCTGCCTGGAGTGTGGAATTTGTTCGTAGAGCCTTAGTTCTAGGGGGAGAAGATAATGATGGCTGTACTGACTCTGTGCAAGGCTGCTCAGTCAGCACCACTGGCTGAACCATTTCTATGGGCGATAAAGATTTATCCTGAAATAGGGTTCTAAGTCTAGAGATTAAGTTTTCCAGAGCTTGGTAAGCTTCCTCAGAGTGATGAAGACAGCAGTAGACTTAACAGGGAGAAAACAGAAGGGGTGCAGTAAACATGGAAGAAAGAAGCTGAAGAATACTGAAGGAAAGTGAAATTAAAAAAACAATTCTCAAGAGAACCATACTGTACAAGTGTCTGAAAAGAACTACTCAGTAAACCACCTGTCACACTCCAAGGCATGCAAAAAGGCAGAGGTCCCCAATCTTGTTGAGCCCGTAGCCACAAAATTACTGCCACTGGGGGCTGGTTCTAATCACACAGTATTTGTTTAAAACATTTCTACGCTGCCTTTCCACTCAAACAGGGTTTCCCAAGGCAGCAAACATCAAAGCATTAAAACATTAAAGCAGCATTTATATAGAAAGAATTTAAGCTATTCAATAAAGCCACATATACATACAAACACACATAATAATATAACCAGGGAGGAGGGCCAATAAAAGTTACTGGTGTGTGTGCACCAAACAAAACAAAGAAGTCTTCACCCACTGGCAGAAGACAACCGAATTTTCCCTGTGGAGGGAGTTCCAGATATTGGAAGGTTCAAAGCCAAGTGGGTTCTCCCTACAAAGATGATGCCTCTTGTCCTCTTTGGAAGAACATCCTGCTTCAATAAGATGAAGGAAAGTCAGAATTGGCTCTTTGCTTTGGGGAAGAAGGAAACAAGCTCCAGGAAATGCATCAGCAGACACCATGGTATCTATGTGCACCATATTCAGGATCAGTGCACAAAGGGATAGTAACCCTCCCTCGGGGAGGCAAATGGAGTGCCAATTCTTGGGCTAGAGCTACAGAGTTTTCTGGAGTTACCTTCTGCACTGGTACAGACCCAGTGTGTGATTGCACAGAGACCATAAGGAAGACACAGATGCTAGAATAAAATTGTATTCCTCTTTATACACAGCCCCGGATTGTTGGTTATACAACTGGTGGGTTGCAAAAAGGAGTTTCGGGCTCACAAAACTTTTGCATGGGCTTGCTGTGTGAAAAAGCCCAATTGTACACTGATCTTTCTGTGTGTCAGAGGAGAGAGTGCAGAAGTGAGAACACTGCTCTTGCTCCTACATCCCACAGCACGTAAAACCTACTTTTCAGCAGAATTGGGGGGGGGGGGAGATGAGCTTATGAGGTTTTTAATAAATAAGCACTAAACATTAAATGTAACCAAGCTCTCCAAATCTTCCATCAATATTCATCCTACTTGTATCCACTTTCTCAACATGATATTAACTAGATGGCGGCTTCCCATGCTCACATAAGAGATCAGGCTTCATTTCATCACACTTACCGTCTCACTACTTCTTTCCAGCCCTCTTCTCTTTTTTGTCCTCTTTTGGGACTAGTCAGGTTCAACTTTATATTTGGAGATGTTAAAGGCAGGGACACGGGCTTATAAGTTGCCGATAATGAATTTGGATTCGCTTCACCTTCGAGTCTAGGAATAAAGAGGGGTTGATTATTAATTTCTCACTACTGAGCCATCAAAACAAGTACTTCTCCAAATACTGCCTTTTGCACACTCCATTAAACAATGAACAGTTAACCAATAAGAAAATAGTTTCAGAGAGCAGCTGTGTTCGTTTGCAGCAGAAGAGAGTCCAACAGCACCTTGGAGACCAAGCTGTTCAAGAGATAAGGTGATTACATCTTGCATTGTACCCCTGCATCCCAACCCTTCTTTGCAACACTGCTCTGACTGGGACAGAAGGACTAAGGGATCTCCATCCTGACTTGCATTTCATGAAGAGAACTGATTCTCAAATCTTGTTTACCTCTAAGGTACTACTGGACTTGAATCTAGCTCCAATAACGGGGGACGAAGGCTCAATACCTTTACTAGGATGCCCAAAGTGCTCAACAGGCATAAACCTACATCCAGGCAGTGCAGAACCAAGAGTATGTTTTCTTCTTACAGGAAACACTGCCTTCACATGCTTAATCAGGGGGTAAATAACCAGGCATTGGAATTTTATTCTTTGTAAATGGCAAAAGTTCCTTCCCTTTTCGTTTGGCAGTAACAGTTTCATTTGTTAAGGGTAAACCAGGTGTGTGGGGGGGTAGTTTTTCACCAGCTGCGAGATGCTGAAGCTGTAACACGATGCAAGGTTCACAGCTACACACACAAGACACAGCCAGACCTTTCTAAGACAAATATGAACACAAACCAACTAAACTCTTAACGCCACCTTTGCTTCCTATGAAATCAGGAGTGTCATCTTACTTAACAAAATTATCATTTCTAAAAGATGTATGTTCAGCTTGAGAACACTAAGAGATAATATACAGGATATAAAATTCTCAACAAAACAGAGCCTGGTAGAAAATTTGGTGTGTGGGCATATCTGGCCAAATGATTGTGTTTTGTTTATCTAGAGACCTGCAAAGTCATGGGACAGACCCAAGCAGCATCAGCAAGTCAGCCGGGGTGGGTGGGGTGGTGGTGTCAAGTGCTCATCATGATTTTCATTGGAGTACCCTGTCAAGGAGATTTAAGGATACGGCTTGATTTGTTTGGCAACTAATTTCCATCAAGGATCTATGAAGGCAGGGGGGGGGGGGTTTCCAACGGTAGAGGATATTCTTGGTTCAGGCTTGTTCAAGGGGCTCACAAAAACAGGACAATGAGCCTGGTGATGGGAAAAGACCTCTGCCTGAGACCCTGGAGAGCTGCTGCCAGTCTGAGTAGACAAGACGGACTTTGATGGACCCATGGTTTGAGTCAGTATAATGCAGGCTACAGTATAACGATGCTTCAGTATGAGTTCTGTACAAAATGAAAACCCATTCTGAGAAGCCAGTGACAGAGATGGACCAAGGCTCTCAAGGTAGCATGTAGCATTTCCACAAATAGCTTTAACAAGGCCCAGACAGGAAACATGTTCAAGAACTACCTGGTTTGCACTTTGGAAGCCGAGGCGTTGTTCTTGTCTTCCTGAGAAGGGAGGAGTACGGAAGCATACCGCCTGTCACCCGAAGAGTGAGTGTCCATCGTGAAGTTTAGTTCTTGGCTTTTACCACCGCTGCTGCTCTCACTGTTGCAATCTGTGCTGTCTAAGTTGTCAGAATCACTGTTCCCGCCAGCACTACCACCCCGGGGCTCGCCATTGATTTTGTTTTTATCTGCTTTTTGCTGTGCTAGACTTATATGCTGGTCTGGTAAAATGATCTGCACATTTTGAGGAGTGTCTTTTGTTTTATTCTTCTTGTTTTTCCTGTTTGTGCTGGGCGTTGTCACCACATTGGCCCTCTTCTTCCCAAAAACATTTGTGAAAGTGGCTGATGTTGCCGATATTCCAATAGTAGTAGTTGTAGTTGCACTTGGAGGCTCTAAAGGAACTTCTTGATCCACTGAAACAGAAAAGGACACCACACAGATTTAAGTTATGACCCCAAACCATAATTATTCATTCAAGTGTTTCAAAGCTGTCGTGTTTCATCACGTCCAAGGCATTTTTTAAAGCTAATACAAGAATTTTTAGAAGCCTGATCTATTTAAAATGCACTTTACTAGGAATGAATTAAATAAGAAGCCTTTATTTTAATCCTGTTACTTTAGGAAGTGCATGTTTGTGTTTTTCTTCTGTTCATTAGCTATACCGTCAGAGTAATGAGTTAGGCAAAATCCAAGGAGTTTACAGTTTAAATTTTGACAGGAAGGAACCCACAATGACCAAAGAGGCAGATAAAGGTAACAAGGGATGAGTGTGAACAAATGCAGTCTATGTACCTAGGATTCATTTTCAGCTGGGAATGATGAATCAAAGGTTAAGTTAAACGCTTCAGGGGAAAAGTGCATTTTAGCAAAATGATTATACAGGCCAGGATTTTCTACTACCCTGGTGGCATAACACCTGCTGTGACACTAGTTATTCCTGTATCACCAAGTTACATGAGATGATTTAGAACATATGGGAGGAGCTGCAGTGTAGGCTCCTCCTACATTGCTGAGGGCTTCTTTTTATCCAGTGTCTTGGGAAACAGTGGCACCACAACAGTTCTAGGTAACAAGAGATGTTTCAAACAGAAGGTGGCTGAGTAGGATACAAAATGGTAAACATACAGTACAATCAATGTTTATGGCACCCTAGAGTAAGAAAAGCAAATGGGACAGGTCTCCATCCCCAAGGGACTTGCCACCTAGATTATGTGTATAAACCCTTTGGGGGGGGGGGGGGGGGATGGGACATATAGGGAAGAAAGGGAAAGGTTACAAGGGGAGAATGAGAATGCAATATATGCAAAATTGGGACAGTCTGACACCCCCAAGAAGTACTTCCCTGCACAATGTATCTATAATACATTAGCAAGCTAGCTGTAAAAAATCCTTTTCACTTTGCAGCTTGGATTAGTTCTAAACTCTTAACACACAAGACCCAGTCTTGTGGAAAACTCAATAATTTAAACAAAGTTTTCATCTATTGGATGTGTTCAGACCCACACAAGACCCAGTCTTGTGGAAAACTCAGTGATTTAAACAAAGTTTTCATCTATTGGACGTGTTCAGACCGGCAGTTTGGCCCAGCAGGCAAACTTTTCAGGAGCGTTTCAGTAGCAGATTAAAGGGGAGGGTTCACACAGGCACACCTTTCAGGCGTCCCCCAGACGCACTCAAGCCGTCTTGTGCCGTTTCCCCCCCAAGTTTAAAAGATACCTGGTGGAAGTGGTAGCAAATCGTGTGGCACGCGGGTTGATTCCGGTTCCCTGAATGTGAACGCAAGCGCTGCTAAGGCGGGAACAACCCGTAGTTGATAATAGGCGCCAGCTGGTTCCATGGCAGGTGCAGGTGCGCATGACCGGGACGCTCCAGCGTGCCGAGTAAAAGCTCCACCCAGGCAATCGCCCGGGAGACAAACCGGCAACATGGTGGCCGCGCAAGGACCCTCCTGGAGAAGGTCAGACATTGGCACTACTGGAAGTGTGGAGTTGATCCTGCCCTATTTGCTGCTGCGCCCATGCGCAGCCGAGTACGGAAAACACGCTAACAGCCCGCCGGGCTCCCTTGCGCTTCCTCCACGGTATTCTCCCACTTCATTTGCTGCAGTGTGAACGGGAATACCGGGAACAAGCCATTCCAGGTCTATTCTGGGTTTTCTTTGCCACGACTCCCTAGTGCTTCAAATTGCCAGTCTGAACTCGACCATTAAGTAGGAAGTGGAGGGGCAAATGAGTCCCTCACCATCATCATCATTCTCCTCTTCATCTTCTTCGTCCTGCAGCTCTAAGTTTTCCTTAGGTTTGTTCTCTTCGTCTTCCTCCTGTTTTCGTTTTTGCTCCTCTTTCTTCTTCTTCCTCTTCTCTTTTCTCTTCTCTCTCTTTGCTGCAAGAGCCTGCTTCCTGCTCTCTTCTCGGGACTGTGGAAAAACAAATGACTATTTAAATGTCTGTATGCCGAGGTCAAACAGGAATTTGTATTTGAATACTTGCCAGTTACACTGATGTGGCAGCAGAACAGACTTACCAATTGAACCCCAGAACGAGCTAGTCACTCAACACACAAGCCAACCCACAATTACTGTTTGTCGCTCTACAACAAGCCATGTTTTAATAAGGATTTATTACAGGTGATTTTATTTTCATACACATGGGTGCATATAATGAATCATTTCTGCTACTTATTTCTTTTACTCTGGCAATTTAGAAGTCATCCCCCCAATTCTCTGACGTTCTGCCTAATTTTTAATTAATTTAATAACTTTAATAAAATTAATACTTTCTTTCTGCCCTCATAAGACACATAGCGAATTAAAACACACACTATAAACCACTTTGTAAGAACCATTAAAACCAATGAAACACATAATTAAAACGATTAAAGCTGGAACTAAAATACATACAGGGATCATGGAGAACAAACAAACAAAACCATGTTCAGCCGCCAGTGGCAGATGGGAACAGAAGGGGACACACAAGCCTCCCTGGGGGAAACGCTAACACACACAAAATCACATGAAGCGGTTTTATACCAAACCAGACCACCAATCCATCAAGATCAGTACTGTCTACTCAGACTGGCAGCAGCTCTCCAGGGTCTCGGGGTCTTTTACATAATCTCCTAACTGATCCTTTCCACTGGACATACCACGGATTGAACCTGGGATCTTCTGCATGC
Organism: Gekko japonicus; assembly: GCF_001447785.1. Lineage (NCBI taxonomy): Eukaryota > Metazoa > Chordata > Lepidosauria > Squamata > Gekkonidae > Gekko > Gekko japonicus. The sequence goes on along the minus strand of NW_015173145.1, from coordinate 560,667 downwards.
CAAGCAGATGCTCCGCTACTGGGCCACAGCCCTCCCCTTTCCAGATTTTTGGTGCCATGGCTGAGAAGGCCCTCTCCTAGGTTACTTTACTTCTATGGCAACAAGAGTGTTCAGAGGGAAAAGGTGAGGGTGGGAGGAGACAGAAAATGCAAGGGCCCTTCTGAGATCCAGCATGGTGTAGTGGTTAAGAGCAGCGGACTCTAATCTGGAGAGCTGGGTTTGACTCCCTACTCCTCCATATGAGGCCTGCTGAGTGACCATGGGCCAGTCAGAGTTCTCTCAGAACACTCACAAGGTGCCTACTGTGGGGAAAGGAAGGGAAGGTGATTGTACGCCGCTTTGAGACTCCTTAGAGAAAGGCAGGGTATAAAAAACCAACTCTTCTTCTTCTTCTCTAACCCAGAAATAATTGGGGTGGGGGCTAGGCTTTTCAATTCTATTGAGCACAAAGGTCCATTTGCTAGCCTCTGCGAAAAGGGTACAGGCACAGAACAGAAGACGACTCCCAAAACTGAGGATCATTCAGACCCTGATTAGTTCTTCCTCCCTCTTGCATCTACCATATCACGTGAGTGGTGAAGGCTCAGTGAGAGGAGTGCAGCACTGCAATGTTTGCGGAAC
>NW_015173145.1:525588-559981 GCF_001447785.1 Gekko japonicus | reverse complement strand
GGCTTCGGCAGCTTGCTGGTCCTTGGCCTTCACAATGGTTTCCACACACTGGTGGCACTTTTTTAACAAATCCTGTATAAGAAAGAAATTATTATTTTGTGGAAACCACCCCTTTCACACACACTTAGAATATTTCAGGTACATGCACAGATGCAGCATTTGGAGAATGTTTTTGCAGGTGCTGAATTATGTGTGACCAGGATAATCTAAAAATATTCTGGGAGATATATATTTTAAAGCAAATGTTAGTGTCTCCCCAGACCTTTATTGGCCGATTCAAATTCCTAACAAACGTAAACAATTCTTGTTGAAATAGGAGGCTATGTACTGGCAGAGCTGTCTGATGCAACTAAAGTATCTTTCCAGTGGTCAGATGTCCACCTACTCCTTTTGAAGTCATGGCATTCCAAAATCAAGAAATCTACTTTCACGTTGGCCTTCATTAACACAAGTCGGGGATTAGCAGCAATACTTTTTCCAGACTTAAACAGACAGCATGGTATAGATTTGAAAATGGTTATGGAGGAAATTCATGTTTAAAACTTTCCCACAGTCTTTGATGATGAAAGTCAGCATGTCAAGGAGAAGGGCTGCATCTTAGACTTCCACTAAATGGAGTTATTTTTACACGGGGGGGAAGCATTCAAATGCATAGTTTGTCAGCTGTAGTCTGATGTGGCTGTCTGACCACACGCTGCTTCTTTTTGCACATTTAAATCAGGTCTTGCAGCTGAACAGCTCACCTTTTGTTGAACATCAGAGAGCTGTCCCTCCCAACTACAATAACCACATAATCACTGGCAGACATACACAAGGACACCAGTTTCCAACTACTCACGGACACCCACAGGACACGGGTCTCAGGGTTTCTCATTGTGGATTAAGGCAGTGATTTATTGTACACTTACCACTTTTATTTTTATTTTTTTAAAAAACTTTAATCAGAGCGTTCAAATACGTTTTTTAAAAAAATTACTATCAATGTAATACTACTCTCAGGTAACACATTCATTGTTACTGGTGGGTGGAACATAGCTGAATGAACCTCCAGGCACCTACTATATCTTGCAAGGATATTGTTTGTGCTAAACAAGGGCCATCGTTCCTACACTGTTATGTGAGCTTTCAGTTCAAGTTTTTTCCTTAAGGACTTTGTCAAGTGTGTGCTCTTGGATATACGGGGACATTTAACCAAGCTGCTGCAACTGATTTACAGAAAAAGTAATCCCCATAACATTTTATTAACTTCCCTCACCCTCTCCCATACTTATGATTGTCAGAAAGGTAATTCTGACTTACTCGAGAACTCCAATTCTCAGTGATTCTAGGGAGGTGCTATCCATCAGGAGAAGCCTGCTCTGCCCCAGAATTACTTCCATGTGTTGTGTGTCATTAATTACATCATCTGAGAACAGACAAGAGTCTTCCTGGAACTTACCTTGTCAGTTATTGTTGCTATGTACCTCATGCATTCAATGTCTGAAGGAAACTGGTTTACTTCTTTCACCAAAAACTGGACTACTCTCACATGGCCCTGATGTAGAAAAGGGAAAAAAGGCAATGCTCAAATTTAATCTGTACAGAAAATAAGCTAAAATTTGCATCAGTTACATATGCCACCTTAAAACCAAGGAGATCTGTATTAAATAGTCTATTATCTCAGCTGTGATGTAGTATTAGCCTTGCTATGCTGCATGAGACAAAGGCCTGTTTAGGCCTGCCAGATGCTCAAAACCGTTAGAAAGCAAGGTATGATAAATGGTGGTATTGCCTGTATTTCTCCAGCACCTGGATATGTACATTCAGGGCTGTATATCCATCACATTTCTGCAGAAGTGCATCAAAAGTACAGAACTTGAGCTTCCTGGGAACCTAAACTTCTCTTCAGTTGCTTTATTAAAAAAATGTCTAGTCTTCATGGTTGCTAGGAAATACCGGAAAATGCACGAGAAACGTCAATAGAAACTTGAACAGAGAGCTGGCCGTAAGATTTCCAGTAGCAGTGATGAGCTGCGGAGCACAGGTCTTTGTTTCTTCACGATTGACAAATCAGAAATGATATAACATAGCGGTTTGTTCTTATGATCTGTTTCTGACAGCAGAAGGGGAAAGTCTGAAAGAGGCTACAGGATACGATGTCCTATAAATCCTACAGGAAGAGGTGGGATTCCAGCCTGTGACCCAACAGCCTCAGAAGACAAGTCTTGCCTTTCCCAGACATCCTTGATGGGACAAGGGAAAAAATGCCTCAGAGCGGTGTTTTTGTTTTATCTCTACCACTGCAACATACTCCTTTTATGGATTCTTTATGTGGTCTTGCAAGCTTCAAGCTTTCTTTGACCCCGTGACTGCTACTTCCTAGAAGGTTCTTGCACTCAAGGAAATTTTCCTAGCTGGTTACTTCAGCACACAGACCTCAGAGCACTTAATTTGCATCGTCTTGCTCCCAGAATCTAGGTTCTTTGTCAGGGATGAGACACAGAATATTAACAGGGCAATAGCTTTCCTAGTTATGGAATCACCGTAACCAGAACTTGCAGTAGCAAATTCTGCATAAGCCTGTAAGGAAAATAACTCTCAGGCAACTGCAGCTGCTTCTTCAAATGTAAAGCATTAGGCTAGCCATCTCAAACCTTTGCAGTTCACCTCAACTGTCCAGCCTCAAGACAAACAAGAGAAGGTAAAAAGAGGAGGAGCTCCTTCCAAAGGACAAGGTAGCCGAGGAAAGTTGTGGAGCTGACTTTTGCTGAACTTTCATTTTGTGAAAACGTTCTACCCACTTACCTTACGAAACGCTGACATTAGTGGCGTGATTTTACGATTATCTGCAGCATCCACGTCGGCTCCTGCCTGCACAAGCAGCTGCACTACGTCAAGATGGCCACCGTTTGCTGCCAACCAGAGCGGTGTGTTTCCTTTCTTGTTCCGAACATCAATATGTGCCCCCCTAAAGAGTACAATTGCAGATGACAAGTAATTGAGGCAGAAATGGAAACTCAACTTGCTTGCAGACACCAGCTGAACACCGAGTATCAATAGCTAGCTTCAGAACACCTCTCACCATTGCAAGAGTTAAACTGGATCTGCCAAGGACTACTAAGCTTCTTAGAGCAGGGACCAGCCTTTACTTTGCACATGTTATTCTGTAAAAGTGTTATGTACATAGATGGCAAACAACAACAAAGACAACATGAAACTCATACCGATTAATCAGGAGCTCACAGAACTTGTAGTGGCCTTTGTCTGCTGCAATTGTTAAAGCAGTATCCCTTGAGGAAGGCACAGGAGGAGCATTGACATCTGCTCCTTTATCAAGAAGAACTCTTCCAACTTCTGCATATCCTCCAGAAGCTGCTTCCATCAGAGGGGTAAGCCCAGTCTGTTTAAGAGAATTGTGTTTGAATCACACCCACGGCAAGCAATTCTGAACATAATCTTGAAATTATTACTATTTTACTGGCTAGGGGACAGCGCTTATTGTCTAGCCCCTTTGCAATTTATCTCTGCCAGAGAAAATAAGCTTTGGGCTTAAAACTACCAAGACAGCCCTTGCCAAAGGATCCAAACTTGGTTTTCCACCTGAAGAATGGTATTTCTGTGCCCTCCGAGACTGCCTGTCCCTGCACAAAATATTCTGTCAGTTTCTCCTTACTGTTCAACACTGCTGTCTAATGAAAACTTCTCCTGATACTTCACTGTACTTTGTAAAACAAACAACCTGCAGATTTAAGCAGCTCTACAAAGAGCAAGTTTGGAATAAAATGACAACATCTGAATGTGAATTTGTACATTCATATGTAATTTAGTCTGAGTAAAGTACGTGCTGACTTTCACTTCCATTGTATCAAACTGCAACATTTTATTATTAAAACCCAAAATATTCCCTTAGAATCTTGATACTTTGAGCATATCTCAACCAACTTTGGATGCTGGATATTAGCAATTTTACTATGTGTAACCACCTCTCTCATGAGGAATTTAGGGCACAGATACTTCCTTAAGCTTGGCAGGTAGAGCTTGTTATGTAGGGCTGAAGAACTACAACAGGTAGAATTTCCTCTTCCACACCAATGTTCAAAACACCCATGACTTCTCTTGTATCTAGTAATCAACCCTAATGCTGGTTTGGTTTTTTAAAGAAAAAAATCTACACAAAAGATGAAGCCACTAGCCACCCACTTGTAGCTTTCAACCCATCAATGCTCTAGTCAAATCAAGCAGTGGGATCCACATTTCTGAAATCAGTATGTCACAGTGTGGTGTCTTGCATAATGATACATTATCCAAAGTACAGCGACAATGCTTCAGAAATGCTTTAAACCTACTGCTGATGATCCAATAGCAGCATTGACTAAGCCGGTTTGCTTTCAGATCAGTAAAGGAGGCTGAAGTTCCCAGATCTGCACCACCCACTCCTTAAAAACTTGAGAACTTTTATACCACATCTTTCTGGGGGAAGAAAATAAATTTTCTGTCTGCTTGCTTACCTTTGCCCTATGTTCTACATTGGCTTTTCGGTCCAGAAGTAGACTGACCACCTCTGCCCTGCCCTGGAAACAGGCCAAGGTGAGAGCTGTGTTCCTATTGGTTTCAATTTGGGCATTAATATCTGAGCCCATATCAAGCAACAGCTTCACTGCAGGAACGTGGCCATTCATAGCTGCCAACATCAGAGGAGAAATGCCCAGTTTACTGCCAGTCCTGGAGTGAAGAAACAATACAGTTGTCAGACTTGAACAAACACGGATAAAAGTAAAAAACCAACAAGTATTTTCTCTGGAAGATGCATATTAAAAAAGAGACACCTAAAAAAGAGGGGATAAACATGATATACAAAAACCATCCAAAATAAGCAAATTTTACAGTTTATAAACTAGAAGGTCCCACTACCAAATCATGACATTTTAAAGTGTAAAATCAAGACTGAGAACATGTTATTCATTTGTCACCAACAGCTGCTCCACTGAAGGCAAATTTCCTGTCTGTGAACAGTATCAATGAAACAGAACAGCTGAACAAAAGTCCCCTCGACATACCTTTTTGTTTAAAAAGATACAACACTATTTGTTAGGAATATTTATGGATAATAATTAAGACGGAATGCAAATCACTCCTCTCAAGCCAAACCAGAATAGCCCGTTACCGTGAATTAATTTCTGCTCCAGCATTAAGAAGGATCTTTATAATGTTCACATATCCCCCTGAAGCAGCGAGACTTAGAGGTGTATAGTCAGACACATTCCTGTGCTCTTTGTTTGCTCCACGTGCCAGCAGCAAGTCGACCACCTGAAACATAGAACAGCATGAGCAGGATCAGACAACAGCCACCAGCACTGGGGGGGGAGGGGGGGATCGGCAAAACTGTTGTGTGTAGAACCGATTGCTAAGAGGAGCAACAGTTCAGGCCAGAGTGCCCAATGTTCCCTGTAACATCATGCATTTTGCTTCATGTTTATACAAGGAACCTGCTGCTAGCCATCATCACAGTACACAAAGAGGGCAGCAGCACCACATTTCGCACCAATTATTATCTACCTAGTCAGCATGCAAGTCTTATTATCCATCAACAAAAGTTACATTTTTTTGCATGTCTCATTTTGAGAGTCTCAGATCTTTCTTGTGAGACTGGCAGAAACCCATTTTGTATATTAAACAGATACAATAAAAGCAGGCAGTTCTGTTTACATACATCTGATGTTTTGCAGAATCTACAAGAGATGGCAGAGCAAGACTGGACACCTGTGTCTTGCATCTATGCACTGGATGCAACCTTGGAAGAGGATTTACATGCATTGCATCTACCATGTGTGGGTTTAACACAAGGAACTGTTACATGTGATTCTGAAGGACAAGAAATGTGAAGTCCCACAATGCACAGATGCTATGTAATTTCTGGCATGTCTGGAGAGGGCAAAATTATTTTTATTCTATTTACTTTTCAGTTTCTTTCCCCTCAACTGTCAAAGATTTTCTGTGAGCCTTTTATGAAAAACTTTAAAGACAGAAATTACATATTTAAAAATTATTCTAGAAGACTATGCACCAAATCTCTATAGAATCAAGTTAAATACCTAGAGAACACTAAATATCCAGTAAGAACTACTGTAACTACTATAAAGAAAGCTGAAGAAACACATCTACTATTCCTAATCAACACACATAAAAACCTGGTATTTCTACCATACTGTATACATAACATAACAGCATGCACTGGAATGCTGAAAGGAAATAGTAAGTTCATGTTTCACCCAATGTAAGATCACAATATTTAACAGAACTCCATGCCAAGTCCACCAAAGATAAAAAGCATTTACCTCTTGGCGTCCACCAGAACATGCTAGTGAGAGTGGAGTGTCCTTAGTACGTTCAGACTGTGCTTCTATGTCCCCACCTTTGTCCAGAAGGATTTCCACTACACCAACATGTCCAGCTGTTGCGGCTAAAATCAGCGGTGTAAAACCTAACAGAAAAGTTCACATTAGAAGCTATTTTAAGGGTGCAAAAGTGGAAAAATAAAACAGCTACTAAAGGAAAGAGACTGATGCTTTGAGAGCCAGATAATAAAGAATGGGGATGGCAGAGCACAGGTAAAATAAGGCTGAAGGTTTGTTTAAATTAATGCTGCTATTGTTGTCATGTGGCTTTAAACACGGGTTCTATTTTGTTACCACTGCAATTTGGTTTTTACTGATTTTAACATTGGTTTTACTATTTGCTCATTATAAGTCTGTATAACTGATATTTAGGGATCTTATTTTGTATTAAGTGTTGCTGGATGCCACCTTGAGTGCATACTGCAAAGTTAGGGCTTAAATGCTTTGACGAAACAAACCTGTGCCCAAAGGGGCGCAAAAATCTATCCTCAATTAATGTTTCACACCTGATATAGCAAAAAGAATCAAGCTCTCTCAAACTTGTCAACACAATTGCAAAGTCAGGAAAAACTAAAGGAGTTTATCAGCTAAGAAGTTACAAGAAGTTTAACAAACTGTATCAACTGTTATTCCTAATAAAAGCACCAACAAACAGCAACACTTAGAAAGCTTACCCTTCTTGTCTCTGTGTTCTATACTGGCACCTCGTGCTATCAACACTGAGACGAGCTCTTCGTGACCGCCGGCACATGCGAGAGTCAGCGCGGTATCGTGGTTACTCTCGGTCTTAATGGAAAAGACATATTTTAGTTTTAGGACAGAACGCTTAATACCTATTATGGCTCTCTGTTGTGTCACAGAAATTTTTATTAAAACCAAAACCAATTTATAACCACTCACATGGGCATCAATGTCAACGGAAGGGTACGTGGGGAGCACCGACTGAGAAGATACATTGAGCGCTTGTGAGCAGGGCTCAGGTGTAGGCGATTCTGTAGCATTTGAGGAGCTGGAGCCAGTGGGCACTCTGCTATTAACAGCTGGAAAAAAAATTAAATGTTATCTGCTGCATGGAGAGCTCTTTTCCCAGAGAACAGACTATGTCCTATTAATTATTCAATCATTAACTGCCAAGAAAAAAGAAAATAGTGCCCTCGTTCCAGAAACTCATTGGGCCAATTCTCACTGTACAGTTTTGGCATTCTAGTACCAATGCCCAAATATAAAATACATGCACACCTCAACAAATGTGAAGAGTGTACATGGAAAGTATGGAACACGTCCCCTACAAAGCAGAAGCACCAACTGAGAATGGAGGCCCACCACTCTCGGAATTTTAAATATATAGTAGCCAAGCACAAAATCTCAAGTGACTCTCAGATACTGATTTCAGCGGATATTGCTTCAAGAGTAAGCTTTCAATTGGCTGCCCTAAATCTAGTTCAGAGATGCTTTCCTGAAATTGAGAAATATGATATGTCCAGATTTAGGAAAATGCACCTGAGCAATCACAAATCAGCTTTCTAATAAAGCCATTAATATTAGATAATTTAAAAGGGGTCATAGCTCAGTGACAGAGCTTTGCGTATAAAAGGTCCCAGATTCAATTCCCGAAATCTCCAGTTGAAAGATCTGAGATTGCAGATGTTGGGAAAGAGCCTTCTCTGCTTGAAATGCTGGCGATCTCCCCACCAGTCACAGCAGAAACTGCTGGACTAGCTAGACTTGGTAGAGGAAGCTTTATGTGTAAATGCAGAAATAAGCCAGGGCTGGGACAAAGTGACATCATGCACAGGGCATGAATCCCAAATACTGAACAGAATTCTTCTGTTCTGAAGCAACTGAGGAAGGATATGCAGAAGACAGACAAGCTGTGATCAATGAAGATCAACTAACAGACAGGTCACTTCACTTGCTGCAATTTTTTACTAGTCTTTGCTACCTGGTATCTGTGCTATATCCAAGTTTTTATGAAACAACAATAACACTTCATCATTAAGTATTTTCTTGACTTTAAACTTTACATAAAGACACCTTAGATTTTGGGGAGTCAAATCTAATTCTGCCTCGACTGTTTTGTTGCTGGATAAACCCCTGGGCACTTGAAACAATACCTAGCAACTGAATGATACGTAAATGATGTTGACCACTTATGTGATCACTAATATTTTAATGAAACTTTTTTTTACGTTTAATATAAAAATGCCCATTATTGGACAGTCATTACACACTATTTTGAATATGTTCCATATATGAGAACCTGACCTAAAAACAAAGGAAAATAGAACCAATATGTTTCCATTTAATTTCCATACCAATTCAAAAATTGATACACAAAAAAACTGTACAGAGAATAGGTCTTATTCAGGGCTGAATAAGCAACAGAGGGATATCAAAGAAAGTAAACTAGGTTTTACACAAGAACATTTAACAAAGTCAATTTTTCTCTGAGCACTGAAAGCCCTGGATAGTTGTCTTGAGTTTCCTATGAACTCCTTACACCAACTACAGGAAAGTTAGATGGGGCTCCAAAAGGAGCAGCTTACACTGCACTGTTTTATCAGTATACCTGCAGCAAAAAAGAACGGTGAAAACTTTCTACACACAGTCTTTTTTGCTGTAGGACAACCCAGTGTGGAAAACACCTGCAGAACACAAAACAGTACTTCTGCAAGTTTTTCCTCTGCTTGCTTGCATTTCTAAGTATTTAATTAGAAAAAAAATCTGCCAGTACAGCTGAACCTGTACAGATACTTGAAAGCGTTTGACTGCCATACCCTGTCACAAAAATAGAAAGTATTGTTTCAGCTACCTAAGAGGTCTAATTAAGATGCTCTCAGGACTGATTTCTGAGATTTCTGGAAAAAACCCCTGAAATGGCTGTTTTAACTTCCAAACTGACAATTTTTTCACACTGAGGGGGAAAGAGGAGCCATAGTGCATATCACATGTAGGGTGATGAAGATGTAGTAAAAGTATTTAAAGCCACAAGCTTGCAAATAAATGGAACTTTGCATGTCCCTTCCCCACTAGTGTATCAAGCCAGTCAGTAACCTTGACAAAATTAAGGTAAGTAAAATCCTACCCATCCCTCAGATAAAGTGTTCTGACACAGAAGAAATCTTGTTCACTGATAGAACAAATGAAGTGGGTGCTTCTACTTTTAAAAGTAGAAACATGTAAGATATCCATGACTGATCCATGCCCAAATCAAAGGATCACCTGAAACAATTCAATACAGACTTCTGTTCATGTGTCAGGAAGAGAGCTGCAATATTAGTATTTATATGCATACAGCTCCATCACAACACATAGCATTTACCAACCCCCCCGGGCTACTGCTACTAAGGCATCTACCATATAAATTGACTAAAGGGAAGACAAAAGGGAAGAAATGAGAAATATGAAATTAAACGTATGCACATTGTTTTGGTCTGGAAAGAGGAGTAAGTGGTAGGGGCAGGGTGTCCTAGAAAGCTCATCTTCTAAGAAGTTTGCAAGAGAGGGCACACTACACAGGACTTCTGAGCTATTTAACAGTATGGCATTGGCTGCATCACATTCTACAAACTACTGGATTAATAATTTCTGACCTCAGAAAGATACTGATAAAATTCAACTGTCAGATGCATTAAACAATGCAAAAAGAAAATCCATTTCCAAAGATTATGATTCCTGCTCATGTATGCTGCTAGTGTTGTCTCATCAGTAGTTTCTGGTGCTACAAAATAAGATTGTCGCTACTGAATATAGTACATAACATATTTAGTAGCTTCTACTAAAAGGAACAGACACACCTCTCCACTGAGATTATGGACAAAAGTTAAGTGCTATCTCAAAATGTAAGGAAAAGAAACATGCTTTAAAGCCAGTAAATGAAGTAAGACAATTTCTTGTCAACAGGCACTTAATCTATCCAGAAACAACGAATGGTTCCAAGAAACACAACCTTTTGAAGCTTATGAAGAAGTATAGCAATAAATATGGCAATTAAGCAAGTCAAACAGAAACCTGTGTTTCCACCCTCCTTTTTAACTACACTTATTGTTATCTTTTGGTACAATTATTTGCATTTACAAAGAACATAAATATGACATCCAAACTTCCTATTTATACATGATGCGATTTCGCTATTTTTAAAGCATCAGAATTTGGGGGTGTTAATGAACAAAGGACAACTGCAATTTATGGTCACGATCTGCCACAAAAATAAGTGGCACGGGAGCAAACCTATTCCCCTGGAAGAAGAGATTGGAAATATGAGGCTGCCACTACAGGGAGGCCTAAATATACTGAGAGAAGACATGACTGACGGGTCATTCTCCCCATTTTTGAAATGCCAGACTAACAACACTGGTCAATGTGCGGATTTCACAGAAAAATCTGTAAAGAGGGCTATACCACTCACTGCTGAGAAACCCAGAATCTTGCTCCAGAATATTAACAAAGACCGGAAAACACCTGATGTGAAGTCTAGTAAAAATCCACTGAACCAACATTTTGCAAAATGGGTGTTGAGGAATAGGATATTTTGCTTAAAATTCTAACTTACAGGGCTTGGAACTCACTGCCTTTAGCTGAACTACGGCCTCGGCCACACGGGCAGGAAAATGCGGGGGTGGGGGGGAGGCGTGGCTGTTTGCCCCGGAGCAAACTAACCCACGACTGCGCAATCAGGCGGCGGGTTGAGGTCCCATTGAGCTCCTGTGGTTAGGGGGGAGGTGCCGATCACACGACGTGGCAAAAAAGCAGAGCGGCACGACAAACGGTTTTTTAAGCGCATGCTCCGTTGGGTGCTTGTACGCATCCGTGGAGACTTGGGGGGGGGGAACCTTTTTGCGAGGGGACATGGGCGGGCGCCGGAACAACCACCGGAAATGCGATCAGACGCCCGCCCTTGCCCCACGATTTCCGGAAACTAGTACCTCCGAGGTACTAGTTTTTTACCCCGCATCTTCGGCGGGAAGCCTCGGGTGCGCCACGGGAGCTCTACGCTTCCCAGATGTGGCGGTGAGATCGCGCCCGGAAAATCTGCCTATCTTCCGTCTCTCTAGCATGCCTAATGCTCCGTGTGACCGGGGCCTATATCTAATATAAGAAAGCTGCTTCCTGTCATGCCCGGAACACAGTTACAATCCAGATATATCCCCCCCTCCTGGCTCTCTCTAAGAAAAACACTTATGTATGAAGAATAGAAACCTGCAAAATTTTGCACACAAGAGTTTCAGAGTCTCCTTGTAACTCAACACCAGGGACTACTTTACATGCTCTTCCTCCCCAACCAACCCTATTCCCCAAACATTTCTACTTTATGCTACCTTGCTCCATCCCTGATCTACCAAATTCTCACATGGTGCTGGGGGTGTCCTGTTCTAGTCATTCCTTCACTCCAGTCAAGCAATGGAGAAATCTCTCAGACCCTCATTTTTCAAGCTGTTGGCCTGTCAACTTCTTGCCCTAGCTATTTTCTACTGATGAGTAACCATATGCTGTATCAGAGTGTTAGCAAGTAAAAGCATGGGAGCTTATTTTGTTTTGCAAAAACAGTTTATAAACAAATATTCTACCATCATGAAATGTGATTTTTCACAACCCTTTGAGCAACACACCTATCTTACCTGGCCACTGGCACAGCAGACTACAGACTTCTTACTGGAGTAAAAAAATCCTAGCAGTGCAGAAGTTAGGACTGTGTAAATTTGTCAACTGGGCCAGTACAAAAAGACTGTGGAACATTTGTTATCAAAAGGGGGTGGTGGTGGTGTCAAAGGCAAATTCTGTATGCATGGCAATCCTTCCTTCCATGCCATTTATAACCTTCCCAGCTCACTTTCCCAGATGCAAGTGTGAAGTAGAGATGTGCAAAATGTGCTGCAAGTGTTAGAAAGCTGCATATTTAACTCCCTCAAAAGCATAATTTAACCATGAACATTATACATCTTTGGTAAAGAGTTTTAATTGAGACCTCTTATGTTGAAACAAAGCTCACATATTTCTAAACACCCTTACACCACTGAAATCTGCTGCTTCTTTTCCATCTCAGGCCACTTCCTGTGATTTGTCATTTTTATACAACTGAAGCCTAAGTATTTCTTTAGCAGCTGCTTCTATATTTAATTTTAGCAGCACTGAGGGTAAGCAGGTACAAGTCTTTAGACTGACTACAGGCCAACAGCGCAAATTCCTCCTGACAGCACGTGCTCTGTGCACCCGGGCAATGCCCTAGATAAACAACCAGGTCAGGATTGCTAGTGTTAAAGCAGCCCCAGAATTCCATAAGCTTACAATGGAACAGACTGCTTAGATATCCATTTTAGACTTTATACATATGTTGAGGAAGGACAGCTGCACATCCAAGGCTCTCCTGCACTACCGGAAAATCCAACACCTTAAACCAAAAGCAGTGAAAACAGTATTGACCAAGCCACTGACAGGAGCTACTATTCTTTCATCTCCATGGCACCATCAAATATTAGGTTCAACAACAGAACATGCTACAGTTTTTTTCCACAACTGAACTGTATTGATACTAATTTCAGTATAACAGCATCCTTTTCAGTTACCTAGGGCTCTTCCTGTAAGAAGGAATACCACAACAGTATGTTTCACCCTAAAATGCAAAACCATATGGGGAAGAAACACAGATACTCTGCCAAAGATTGCAGAGGAAAAACGCTGAGTAGCAGACACCGCAGAAGGTCCTGCAGGAGGAACCTCTCAGACCATCCCTGATTTATTTTGTTTCCATCTGTACCAATTCTTTTGTAATGAATACAGCTGATAAAGCTTTGTATTTGTATATGTAGGCATATATAACCCAGTAATGAAAGGGAATGTCTCTGATCAACCACTCTAATCTGAGATATTAAAACATGGGACAGCAGGGCTGGTGGGTTGCTAGGGTAACCTAGTGCTTGTTACCAAGCCAAACCTACTTTCTACTTCCCAAACCACTGGCCCACTCCATTAACCAGGGGGAAGCAGCTGCCAAAACTGCTCACCCCCACTACTAACAGGTCTAAGATATTTTAGGGATATGCTGTATATGAAAACTACACAAAATAAACGAAAATTAAGTCCAAAAGTTGCATTCCAATAAGCCTGTTGGTCAAGACAGCTATGTAAACATCCTTTATATGGAAGCATTAAGCCATACAAATAGAACCTCCTCAACAGTGCTACCTAATCATAAACTGAGTGAAGCCAAACCCTTGCTCGGAGGCCACTGGCTACTGTTAACCAGCTATACAGTCACATACTAACACCATGGTTTCTCATGATTAGATTTCCTTAGAAATGATCACAACACAAAATTAAGTCAGACGGTTAATACAAAACAGGAGTCTGGTGATACCTTTGATAGGGTTGATACAGGAGTTCAATAAAACAAAAAGATTTTAATACTTTGGCCTTTGATAAAGCAACCCCAGAACACTTAGGAAATTATAACTGAAAGCCAACATTAAGCATACTAAGAAATATCCATAGAGTATTCCCACCAGGGAAAACTGCAGGACAGCCTTGTCATAGGGGATGACAGCAAAGGAAACTGAGCACACACAGTAATGCAAGAAAATGTATATTTCTCAACCCACCTGCTATCAGGTCATCAAGAGTGTCGGTAAGCGTCTGTGCTGGAGTGGCAACCATTAATCCGTCTGGTTCTTGAACTAACAGCCCCTGCCCATGTCCAGCAATTGGCTGCTGCTGTCCTACATTTTGCTGATTACCTAATACTTTGCGAAGTTGAAAAGACTCTGTCCCATTACAACCTACGTTACTTGGAAAATTACACTGTGTTGACAAAGGCTGAAGAGGGGCAAACTCAGTTTGCTCAGGAGGTGGTGGAGACTGCTGCTGCTCATCTTTACACAGGACACTGTCAACCTGAGATAACCCAGAAAAGTTATCCATAGGAAGACTCTCATTTCCTTCCACTTCTGGGAGGACACCTGTGTGTGGGCATTGCTGCTGCTGAGAAAGGGGCGTCTCAGTCTGACCTTTGGTCTCCAAATATTCTTTGGTAAATTGCTGTTGTGTTTTCATCTGCAACTGCCTCTCCACCTTTTGCAGTTCCTTCAGTATTTTCTTCTTCTTTTGCACTTGTTCTTCTCTGTTCTTTTTGAGCTCTTCAATTTTATCTTTATTCAAAGGTTCACCTTGAATTAACTCCAATGATTTAAGCTGTGCTTTTTCAATAGCACTAATTCTCTGTCCAAGTTCATTCAGCTTGCCTTCAGTCTCTTCTACTATACATTCCAAAGGCTGGTATGGGTGAAAAGGTGACAGTAGGTCCTGATCTGCTACCTGAAGGGAAGTTGACTTCTGCTTGGATGTACCTAAGCACATGAAAAATGTTTGAAAAAACGCCATGCTGAAGTTAACCCCATACCTCCCCGCTCTTATCCCACCCCAAACTTTATAACTAATGTTGCACAGTGTCAAACCACATTAAGATAACATGATACAGCCTACACTTGGCATCAAAATAGACAGCACAAGGCAGAAGCGGAATTTTAAACGTAGATCCTATCTTCAGTGGTAATACAACTATTTCAGTATTCAAGATTGAAGACACAAGTCCTTAGATGGTGGTTCCCAAGGAAATAAAATCAGATTTTGAACAGCAAGCAGTATTGATATAGTTACATTGGCTACAAATAGTTCTTATAGGCAAGAGCAAATGAAACCCTGTAAAAAATACTGTTGAACACTGAAAGCCAAATTTGCAGAACATTCAGCATGTGTGCATACATACTCTTCTACTGCCGTGAGCGGTTATCTAGAAATAAAATACAATACTATTGAAAGGTACACTCCCCAGTATCATGACCGTACCAATGCAAATATACCAAAACATTTCTTAAAATGAAGTGTGCATTTGCCATAGTAAAGCACAGTTCCTTTAAGGAACTCAGAAATTTAAAATCTTCCTAAAAACCCATTTAAGATAAAAGGCCCTATATCGCCACCTCAATAAATCAAAATTATCCTGTGTTCAGAACTGCGCAGAAGTCCAAATGTAGTGCTGCTATTCAGGAACAAACGTAGTAATGTTTAAAATTTTTAAAAAGTACAAAATTGAAATAAAGACACTGCTAAGCCACAGTATTTTCTGTTTATTTCACAGCCAAATACAATTTCAAGAGGGATTTCATCTGTCTTCAAGAGTCAAAACCGTACTATAACGTGCAAGGCATTCTTAGAAATCTGAGACAAATTTGGTTTATGAGAGTGAGCATTATAACTACCTGCTTTAAGATTTAGTGTGATCTAACTCCACTTTAACAGATGAAATTAAGAGTTTAGATCATTGTGTGGTTGGCTCCACCTCCCATAGTAGCCATTTTATCGTCACATCCACCACTCTGTGTCAGAATTCTCAAGGTGATAACGGGCTGAAAGATACTGAGGACTCTATCACCTACACCACTACAGAATTCCTTGGTGTGTATGTCTCTCAAATTACAGAGGCCTTCTACAAACCCAGAAAAAAGACAATGCATAATGATGCTGCATGAATTTTTTTCCCTTTACAAGTCCAATGACCTGTGTAAGGAAAACACCACATATTATGTAATGTCTGAATGACCAGGTTTTCCCAGAATCTCATATAAAGACAAAAATTTTAAATCTGCACCCTCACACAAATCAACAAGCTTTGATGTCATGATTTTCTCAAGTACAAATGTGTTACATTATTGGTGTTATAGCAGGGAGCAAAGGCTTTTCTTAAAATTATGGTAAGAGGGAAAGTATATGCATATAGGTAAGCATATGATACTTTAGATTATCTTACTTGCTGTACATCGTTTTCTGATCAGTATGTATGTTTCTAGAGCTCACCAATATAAAATACTAATTTTCATTACCAAGCCTTTAGGGGGAAAAACATACTGAAGCAGCAGAAACGTACAGTAAATACAATGACAGAAGCAAAACCTACCCTTAAAAAGAGTGGCCTTCAAACCCATGAGACGCCACGGGGTCAAAAGTCCCTCCAGAGTCACTCTGCACATACAGAGAGAGCAAGGGTGCCACAGCTCCTCATTTTCTTTGTATGCACTAAGATCAGCAGGTCAGCAAGACAAGGCAACTCAGCAGTGGAGAGGCATCCTCTATGGCTCTGACTCTTGGCTTGTGTCTCACTAGAGTACACCTGTGGCACTTTGGTTTGTACTGCCTGTTCCCACCTCTTAGTCTGCTGTCCACCATCCTGGGCCTGACACTGGTGAGGTCATCATAACTCTGGCACCCCTCTTCCTGACACAGGTGTCAGAGAGGATGGGAGTCCTGCTGGTGTATCATTCACCCAGCTCGCCAATGCACTCCCTGCTGAGGCTGTTAGCGTGGCCGAGTGGATGCTGAATTTCCCTAGACTGCTGGTCTGGGGGGATTTTGACATCCATACGGAGACTTCCTTATCTGGTACAGCCTCAGACTTCATGGCAGCAATGGCAACATTGGGACTCTTCCCAGGTTGTATCGATCCCCGCGCACAAATCAGACCACATGCTAGATTTGATCTTTTGCACACAGCACATGTGCTGTATAGTGTGGCTGTGAACTGGCGCCATGGTTTGATCATTTCTTTGTAAGGATTGATTTTAGAGTGATCCTTCACCCCTGCAGGGTTGAAGAACGTATTTATGCTCACCCATGGAGAGTTATGGATTCTGGTGGTTTCCAAGATGCTTTGCAGTATTTATCTGAACCTGCTGGCAGTTTCCTTGATAAACTGACTGAGATTTGGAATAAAGGTCTTCAGCAAGCAATTGATTGGATTGCCCCTGGCCACCTTGGGTTTTGTGGCTCTTTGGTATAATGAGAGCCTAACGGACCTTAAGAGGTTGCTTAGATAGCTAGAGAGAAATTGGTGATGAACCCGGGACAACACACTACAAGAGCCGGCAGTGAAAGCCTATGAGATGGCAGTGAAAGCAGCGAAAAGTGATTGACACTTCCATTGTGTCTGTTAGTTTGCAACCAAATTCAATTATTTAGACTGGTTTGACTGCTGACTACCTCCTCCAAGAGTCTCAAATGTGATATTGATTCGGTTTTTGACTGCAATTCATTTGTGACCCTTTTTGCAGATAAAGTCTCTAAGCTCTGCCTGGAGTTGGCTGTCAGACTTGATAGCAGCAGTGGGATGAGGGCTCTGTTTGTACCAGCTGGCACCTTTTTGGATTCCTTTAGCCAGTTTCACCCTTGCAGTTGTTGACAGGATCCTGGCAGCTACCAAGCTGACTACGTGCTCCTTGGGTTCCTGCTCCTTGTGAAAACCATGCTGCGAAGTGGTAACAGAACTTATGGGACAAAACATTAATTTATTTTGCAGGGCTGTTTTCCTAGCTTCCTTAAGGAGGCTAAGTTAGACCTTAATTATAGAAACCCTCCTTAGATAAAAAGGAGCTGGCTAATTAGCATCCTGTGTCTAATCTACCTTTTCTAAAAAAGGTAATTTGGTGAGCAGGAGCTGAAAAGCTTCAGGTCTTCCTGGACGAGACGTCGGCCCTTGACCTTTTTCAATCAAGCTTCAGGTCTGGCTATGGGACCAAGATGGCTCTGGTTGCACTGGTTGATGATCTTCATTTACATCTAGATAAAAGGTGTGCCGGCCCTGTTGATCCTTCTGGATCTATTAGCTGCCTTCAATACATTTGACCATTTGGTCCTGATCAACTGCCTTGCCTCTCTGGGGTGACGGGCACTGCCCTCAGATGGTTCTCCTTGTTCCTCCATGGATGCTCTCAGAGGGTTGCTATCAGGAAGGCGAGATCTTCCTGATGTGACCTGAATTGTGGAATCCCACAGGATTTGATCCTCTCTCTGTTATTTAACACATATGTGCACCCTTTTGCCAAGGTTGTCAGGAGGTTTGGAGTTGGGTGCCATCAATATACTGATGACACGCAGCTCTTCCTCCTGCTGGGTAAGCAGCTAGCAGCAGGGCTCTCGGCACTATCCCAGTGCCTAGATGAAATAGTCGCGTGGTTAACGAGTCAGCTGCCTAAAGTTGAATCCATTCAAGACGGAGGTCATAGGGCTGGGAAAGACTGAGACGCTAGCTGAAGCTCCCAAGACTTGATGGTGTCCAGCTGACAGCTGTGGACTCTGTAAAAAACCTTGGGTGTGGTTGGGCTTGGCGTGATCGTTGACTAGACAAGTGTCTATCGTAGGGCGGTAAGCATTTTTTCACCTACACCAGGTTTGCCAGATGGCTGCCTATTTGCCTGGGTCAGACCTTGCCACATTGGTCCATGAAGGGTCACCTCCAGAGTGTACTACTGCAATTCGCTTTATGTCATCCTCTCAGGGTCTCCTGTGGGTGCCTGGCCCCCGGTACGGTTCACTTAGCAGTTACCAGGGGAGGGGCTTTTTCACTGATGACCCGTACCCTGTGGAATGTACTCTCTGATGATTCCCATGGTCTGTGGGACTTGCTTAGTTTCTGCAGGGCTTGTAAGACCAAATTGTTCAGGTTGGCCTTTGGAGATTAACCAGCTACTGGGCTGGTTTGATAGTAGCGCTGAGTCATATATTTTGATCATTTGATCTTGTTGGCTTTTAACTTACTTATTATGATGTTATTTTAAGTGTTCTAAGTCACCACAAGAGCCCCAGGGTGAGCAGCAACTAATATAAACACGACTGATGACATGTGCTTGCTGACCAGTGGATCCTGAGCTGGAAAAGGTTGAAGGCCACTCCCCAAGACCATTATTTTTCCTTGGAGTGACCTCACACATTAAAACAAGGTTTGCTGGCCTTCCAGAAGAAAGTCATATCAGCATTACCATTTATCTAGCATCTTCCATAAAACCTTATACTGTCCCTGTAACTTTAATCCCTTACTATGAATCCTGAAGTATCAGTACTCCTGTACTTTAATCATCAACATAACTTTCAGGTATGTAAGCTCGGGAAAAAAGTGATATACATGTTAAAGGTGTGACAATTATGCCTACTTTAGAAACCAAGAGCACACTGGAATACCTATTCTTCTTCATCATCAACAACAACAACAACAACAAAATCAACAACAAAATCTCAGATGAATATTTTATTGCCGAACAGAATTGGATGCATCACACAAATTAACTGTCATAAATTTAAACATCTAGCCTACCTTATCCCTATGGCCTGAATCAGGTTATACTGAGTATTCTAATAAAATTAGACAAGGTGTGTGTTAAAACTTTGCACAATAGATGTTTAGTCTGTGATTCCAAAAGTCAACCCCAAAAAACTTTGTAAAACTTCTGAAAGAATTTCCAAATTTAGGGTCTGGCAATTCCCGGGGTGGGGGAGAGTGCCATGGTTTTGGATAGGTAAGAAAGTATACTCTTGGAGGCCTGATGTGATATACAAACTAAATAAGAATATTCTTATTGGAGCTAAAAAAAATTCAGTGGGACATCAAGGACTGACGCCATTTCAGATTTCATGAACTAGAACCAGCTTGAGCTCTGGCTCAGGCAGCTCATTCAAAGGTATGATGTATTCAGGTCTGAATCAAAATATAAAAGGGGCCAGTGTTTTACCACAACTGAAGCTTACACAGAGCATGCCACTTCACAACCTGCAGCTGTAGGTGAAACAACGAATCAGGGTTGCACATCTGAGAAAACTGGTTGAGACTTAATGTCAGCAACAACCAAAGTTCCTCCGAGGGCCTGCCAACTACCATTATTTCTTTCATGCCCCAATTCAGTAGCTCACTGGCACATTTGGGTATAGAATAGCAGTAAAATGAGAGTGTAGGAAAGATTGAAAGCAGAGATGCAAATTGTGTGTCAACATCATACTGGTGGCACCAATCTCTACTTGACCTTTTTAAACAGTCAATGCATTGTTTATCAGATGTGCAAACTGGAGGGGGATGTGTATATGTGACACAACACTGCAAATCAATGTCCTACAGCAATAAGGAATTGTACAGTAACTCATTTTTGCACCTGCATAAGAATGCACAGGATCACTTTAAGGGTAGTTCTGTAAATCCTTCCAGCCAAGTTATGAATACATTAAAAAGAGCAAAACCTCTGAAAGAGCTAATATGATCAATGTAGCACATGCGTCCCCTATAACACTTCTCACCTCAGAAACATCAAAATAACAAGAGAAGTTTATTGCGGGGAGGGGGGAGAATCAGACAGGAAGATCTCTTTTTAGGAAAGAGAAAGTTACAACTGTTTCAAAAATACAGACCTGAAATCAAGGCAATAATTGATTGGAGAATCAATATCACAATGCATTTCCAAGCCACTATGAAACATCAAAGTTGCATCATTTCTGGGAGCCAGGTATTCGGAACAGTTCAATGACAGAGACCATGAAGCCACAAGTGAGCTCCAGGAGTCAGACAAATCATTTTATTATTTCAGCACCATCCCAAGAAGTGCCTGAGTTGCTGTATCTTGGAATACACCCTGTTCTGATTTGAAGAGTTCAAGTAAAAAGTAGTCCATCATTTTCTTGGACTGTTCATATATTTAGTGCAAACAGGTCAGCAACCTGAAATGCACTGTTTCTAATATTCTAACACCGATAGTAGTATCTACTAACCCCACCTACAGGGGAAACTTGCCAAAACAAAAATGTTGAGGAAGAGACTTTTCAAATTCTGTATTAATGAAGATACATAATAGATTGTAGAACAAATCACTAATGCAGATCACTCTTGGTTGCCTCCTCAAAGACTGCAACTGCTTTAATACATTTTGTAACTATTAACTAAGACTCTCTTCCAATTAAAGACAATTACAGTTTCTTGCTGTTGAGATCTATCTAATAATTTACCAATTAAAACATCAACCAACTAATCTACCAAAAATCAATTAAAGGTATCAACACTATATTTATTGTTCTTGTATAATATGTAAATACTTGTGCACATTTTATCTGTATTAAGATATTTTCATGCATTTGTATCACCAAAATTGAGGTGTAGAATTTAAAAGCTTGGATTAAAATATAAGCAAGAGGATGTTTATAAACAAGCTAAAATATTTATCTGATTTAGGCATTATTTTTAGTTCTTCCTACAGTTTTGATATTTTCTTGTCTAGATTGCTTTTTTAAAGCAAAAGAATCAGCACACTGCAATTCACAAGCCTAGTGGTAGGGAGGGAATCCCACCCTCAAAATCTCTCCCCAATTTTACTATTAAAATATTTTGCGCCCTCCACCCACCCTTTCTTGCAGTAAACAGGGACTCAATGTCCCACCCATTCTGGAGAATTTCGTTCTTTTCAGGCAGATTTCTTGAGTTTTTCTCTTCTGGTTGATTTACAAAGTCATCGTTTTCTAAAAACCTGTGAATTCCCCTGAGTAGGCAGGCACTCCCCCTAGTCCTGTTGTGTGGCTTTTGTAAGCGATATGGAGCCCAGCCACTTTACTATGAGAACAACTGTGTTTGTCAATGGACTTACTAATTACTGTTTGAATAAAATTCAACCATGAGATCTCCTACTCTTATTGTAGAATGTATTTCAATTGTTACTGGAATTTCTAAATACTCCTTATTCTCTCTAGTAATTCTTGGTATGCTTTAATAGTACAAAAATGTATCTGGCTCCTTTGTAATCAGATATATAGGGTGATTAATGTATTTAACACACTTCAGCTATACCTTGTTTTAACGTTTATATATACACTCCACTGGATTACTTGTCAGTTTTCTTTTTACATACACTGAACATTCAATTGGAGCATTTGATCAGGTCATTTGTTTTAGTAGATTAGAGCTCTACCCATTTGGAGATAGTGGAAAACGTTGTTATACTGGGTGACTTCACCTACCCTCACATTGACTGGAAAAGTGTGTGCTCAAGTCATGCAGTAGCAATGAGGTTTCTAGAAATCTTAAAACTGTGCACTGGAGCAGCAGCAGGTCATGAAGCTGACTAGACGTGTTATGACTTCAAACTTAGTTCTGAGCAGGGCTCTAGACCTCTGTGAGATGTAGATGTTGTACCAATCGGAACGGAGACCACAATGCTATCAAGTTCAGGATTCATCTCCAAAGTCCCAATCAAATTTGATTTCAAAAGAGGGAACTTTACTAGTCAGAAGGAAAGTAAAAGAGAGAATTAAGAGTCAAATCCCTTCAGGATGCCTGCACACCACTGAAATTTACGCTAATAGGGGCCCAGATAGAACTCAGAGGCACCTTCTGAAGTTGACTGGCAACAGGTTCAAGATAGATTCTTCTTCACCTGATGAGTAATTAAATTGTGAAATTCACTGCCACTGGATATAGTTATGGATACACACACAGGGAATTAGATTTATGAGGGACAAGAAGCAGCGACCCGCAATACTCACATGGGGGGGGAGAGCTCCACACAGAGGAGGAAGCCGCTGCAGGCAAGCCTTCTCCCCCTCCCATGCCTGGCCCCGACAGCAAGGGCCGTGTGGCTCCGAGCTGCTGGGCCCCGCCAAACCTCCATTGCCCCCCCCATGGCAACGAGGCCTGAGCTCGGCCCAGCTGGCACACCCAGCTCTCCCCCGCCCACGCGGTGGCGGCAGCAAAGGGCTAAGCAGCTCACAGTCGCCAGCCCGCCAAGCCTTTGACCCTCCCCCAGCGGCTGCGAGGCAGTTCTCAGAGTGTTCCCTGCCCATGTGCAGGGAATGCTCTTTTACTTTGGGGGGGATTTAAGTATCCCCCCCTATATTTTTTTTCAACTTTTCAGGTTTTTCTGCACATCTGGGGATTGCCCCAAATGTACAGGAAAATCTCTTTGCTCCTTAGGTGCCCCCAATGTGCGGATTTAGATATCCGTACGCAGGGGGCGCCTTGGCTATTACTATATAGATGGGCCCATCACAGCTTCTAGCCATGGTAGGTAAAGGGAACTTGAATGTATAGAGGCAGCAAATGTCTGAATATCAATACTGGGAGGCAGCAGAAGGGAAAGTCTTGGCCTCTATTCCTGTTCACTGGTCCAACAGGGCAACTGTATTGGTCACTGTGTGAAGCAGAATGCTAGTGCAGATGGACCACTGGTTTCATCCAGCACGGCTCTCTGTCCTTGTTTATATTGTTTCAAAACTTTTGATTTCTTGAATTAATTGCTAACAGTCCCAGATAAGTCAATTTTAATAGCATGATCATGAACAATGCTACTCCAGTATCACAAGCTGTATACTTTCTCTGGGGTGCAATACAGTATTAGAAAAAGAATTTAAAATAATCCCTTCAGATCACCTACTTTCATTTTTCAGTGATTATTTAGAAACACACCAAGAAAAGGTAGAGTTGTGGGCTTATCAAAAGTATGCAAGTGTACACAGAACACAGAACTGTATATTTAGGGATTAAAAAAAACACAAAATAAGGGGGAAAGTACAAAATGGGAGGGGACTACAAAATGAGGCCTTCCTAGCCACTTGATATCCCTCCCTCTTGCCTTTCCTCTTCATATTCCCTTTAGTTAGAATCTCAGAAAGTTCAAACAATATGGAGGACAAAGGGCTACCACCAATCTACATGTGTCCCCTATGCACTTTCCCAACAATCAGAAAAAATAAACACAAAGCTAGTGTTTCCCCACCTCGGCTCCAATTCATTCACTACCACCTGCAGGGCAGCAGGAAGTATGCAACACATTTCTTTTTCTAACCATTATGGGTGAACAGATTGGGGAAAGGGCTACACAGACCAGCAACAACTACACGCTTAAACAAACCAACATTTTCTTCAGTGAAGAGCAAAAGGAAGCCGTTGCACTAGTTTTCCAGACACCAGACACTGGCTGCATTCAGATCTCACAAACCAAACCATTTGGTAAATTCTGTTTGTTGCTGTATTCACGTGCTCCTTTCCCTCCACCTCTTACACGTAGTACACTGTTGAAGATTCCCTCCTTTTGGAAAGGCTTGAACAAAAACTCCAATTCGCCAAAACATCCATATGCAGGAAGTTATTTCCTCCTCACAACCCAGGATTGTAAACTTGGATTCAACTGCTGCCTAGTGTCACAGTTTGCAGGGAGGACGCCAACGTCCATCTACCCAGGTGCCCTGATTCAGATGTTATCGCAAATTTGAGTTTGATTCAAGGCTCCCAAAACTAGAAAGGTTTCAGCAGTGCTTCATGCACAATGGAAGGAGGGAGGCAGCATGTGAGTCAGCAACAAGTGGAGGTCAGAACCACCATGAACAGACGTTTGATGCAGCTACTTTGTTCTTTTTCTACTTTTCCGTTTTTCTATATTCAGAACCGGACAACTGATACTACAAAAGATACACATTCAACTTTCTTGTTCCAATGTCGTACTCTTTCATACACTGAGGTCTTCTACACAGTATGTGTAGGGGAGCCATAGGAGAGCCAGCTTGGTGTAGTGGTTAAAAGCAACGGACTTTACTCTGGAGAAACAGGTTTGATTCTCCACTCTTCCACATGAAGCTAGCTGGGTGACCTTGGGTCAGTCACAGTTCTCTCAGAGGTCTCTCAGCCCCACCTACCTCACAGGGTGTCTGTTGTGGGGAGGGGAACGGAAAGGAGTTTGTAAGACGCTCTGAAACACCTTTGGGTAGTGAAGGGCAGGGTATAAATCCAACCTCTTCTTCTCTTCTTCTTCTCCTTCTTCATGACTAGTCTAAACAGTAAAGACTACATCATCAGCATTCTCAGTGGCCATTCCCACTTTATGGGGTTCTCTACCTGAAGAGGTGCTCCCTCCCCACTGATATTTTGCAAACAGCACAGAGCAGTTTTATCTGCTAGTTTCACTGACAAATAATTCTGGAGAGTGTTGTTTTAGAACTCTTATCTGCTGTCTTATTGTAAAAATAAAATTAATGAAGCATACAGGTCTTGGAGAAGCTGGGTAGAATTTTTTTAAAATAAAAAATGACTATTACAAGAAACATATAATGTTTCTCATGCGACTTATCAGGGCATGTTAAGTATGATATACATTAAAGCATGTACAAGACCTTTTCTTTGGCTTCATGCTATACTTACTCCTCAAATGAATTCAGTTTTCCAGTTCTAAATCAATTCTGTATATATCAGAGTTTAACCTCTTGCCAACCACACGCTAGGATTGGTTGGATGCATCAACAAAATGTTCTGACTTGACTATGTGACTATCTAGTAATATGTGACTATCTGTTAAAAAGTCATTCTTCTGAGCGTTCCA
Organism: Gekko japonicus; assembly: GCF_001447785.1. Classification (NCBI taxonomy): domain Eukaryota; kingdom Metazoa; phylum Chordata; class Lepidosauria; order Squamata; family Gekkonidae; genus Gekko; species Gekko japonicus. Next base: position 534,450 of record NW_015173145.1, on the reverse strand, counting down.
TCATGGACCAAGAAATTGTGGACGGGAGAATGAAGGATGAGCATAGCATACTTCTGCTCATTTTTTATATGGCTGCTGTGTTATTTTACCTGATGTATGTGGCTTATTTTCTATTTTTACATTTTTCTTAGGGTCTTGCCACCATGTAATCCTTTAAAGCAGTGCACTAATATTTTAAAGCAATCAATAAATCAAATGTTAAAATGGGCCACAAAGGTGACAACGCTGTTCGGTGTTTTATTCTTCCTTCTTAAGCTGAAACAGTACAGAAACCTTGCTCTGCAGATAGATGACCTACCACGATGCATAAGAGGTTCCACTGCAGAAATTTCACCAATATTCTCATGCTTACCAGACACTTAAGAATTCTGTATTTATTTGAAAGCGGAAACAAGCCCTTTTTTTCTCAAATTAGAGGCTTATCAACACTGTGGTGACTGAGCAGTGAATGACTACAATGGCCACTAATCAGTGCAGAACGATTAAGCAAGCAGGTTTTTCAGTTGACATTCTAAATGGTCCAAATCTTAGTAGTGATCAATATAGCAGCCTTGGCACAGAATTTGCTCTTGCATTGAATCTCAATTTTTTTAAAGCAGAGAATACAGAGACCCGATATTAGCATATTTTATTAGATTCCTGAGATAATGCTCCAAGCAAACACTATGTAAGCCCACAGTAAACACTATTAAAATCTAGGCATGCAAGTGGCTAAATCCAGAGAAATGCTTCCCAACACATCTTTCCCACCTCCTGTAGTTCCCAACATCACCCAGTAAAGTGCTGAAGGCTGAGAGACTCACAGAAACAGGGCAGGAGGCAGAACATCGGACTGCAGCTCCATGATAAACCCATGGAAATGCAAAACACCCTGTGGCATAAGCCAAAGTGCTGTCCACTCAAATAAGAACTTCTTGGGATCAAACTCAGTATTTCTTGAGAAAAAAAGTTCTGTGAACTATGTTCGAGAGCCCACACTTCTCACAGGAAAAAAACACTTACTAAAAATGCTCCTGCATTATCTGATGTATTTCCATTTTAGTTCCATTAATCTTATTGTCCTCTGGGAAGGACCGAGGGAAAGTCTATGTTCTGCACAGCACCTAGCATACTTCTGGCAACAATGCACATGCAGCAATTATGCATGCTTTGTCACTTCTGGCTCAGTTCATCTCACTTCCCACCTAGTGTTATCTGTTGTTTAATACATAGCTTTACTCAATTACATTCACTGGTCTTAGAACAGGTTCTAAAACCAAAATAATAATAAATTCTTTGATACATGATCACCCATGTATATTGCAGCTGTAATTGAAGAACTGGGGAAAGTCTTCTAGAAGACTTAAGAGGCAGGTGCAACACACAATCCACCTGCCACATATGGCAGTCCAATAACAATTCAGTATGCCTCTTAGCTTTAAAGACTGCCTTTACCGAAATGCTAACAAGAGTCTCTAAAACTAACGCTGGTACTTAGAATTTTGCAAAAATACCTAACATTTGCCTTGATTTACAATCAACAGTGTCAATGAAGGAAATGAATACACTGTTTGACTAGTGCTGCAGATACAGTAAGAAGTGGCAGAAAACGGCTCACAGTTAAGAAATCAAATAGGCAATTTTCCACAAAGGTAATCAAATGTAAAATGCCACCAGCCATGTATTTCTCCGAAGCAAAGCATTTAAATGATCGAATACATTCTAAAGATAGTGACTAGTATTTGTTTTTGTTAAATGTGACAAAATGGTTTGACAGTGCAAGGAGTTTCAAGCACAATTTGTGATGCTGTATAAGGTATTTAAGGAGCTGCAGTGGCTCAAGTGGTTAAGGCGCTGAACTGCAGGCTGTGGAAGGTCGGTATTTCAGCAGGTCGAGACCCGAGTATGCTGCATGACGGAGTGAGCTCCCGTCTCTAGTTCCAGCTCCTGCCAACCTAGCAGTTCGAAAGCAAGAAATTGCAAGTAGATAAATAGGTACCGCTTCGGTGGGAAGGTAACAGCGTTCCGTGCGCCTTGGTGTTTAGTCATGCCAGCCACTTGACCACGGAAACGTCTTCGGACAGCGCTGGCTCTTTGGCTTTGAAACGGAGATAAGCACTGCAACCCTAGAGTCAGATTCGACTGGCTTTCGAGCAAGGGAACCTTTACCTTTACTTTATAAGGTATTTATGTGTTTTTGTTTATGTGTGAGTGTGGGGGGTAGCCACTGAAAGAAAAGAGATAAAACTGCTGCTCTACTATGTCATGAGCCTGAGCAGTGATTTGGATCTTTGCCAATGTGTTTTAAAGCTTACTGTGATGGCCTAAAACAGACTGCACAACAATTCTAAGCCCTTCCCATGCCCTACAGATGTAACATAGCATTTATTTTTTTTAAAAGCTGTATACTAACCTTTGGGGAGACTCAAAAGTGCAGGAGGGGTCTCTTGAGGGGTTCTGTCAGGTTCCTGGGGAGGTACAACCATGGCAAGTGCATGCATTGGTACACGTGGAACCTGCAAAGTCAACTCAGAGGAAAAATTCTTGTCAGGAAGTTTAAGGATCACAAGTTTGTCCAATGTGTTTAGAACACTCTTACCCCATCTCAAAAACACACTCTGCATTAAAAACATGCTCAAATGTATCTTCACTAGCTCTAAGACCAAAGCAAATTTCCTATAAAAATGTTATGAAATATTTTAAGAAGACATTCTGAATTAAGCCTTTTAAAAATCTATCACATGCAGAATGACACTACACATACTCTTTAAGCAACATGATACTTCAGCTAAAGGAATAATGAATATTACAGGAGATGTGTCCAAGTCTCACCCTAACCCTAACTATGACATTATCTCCGTACTGTATCAAACGTATGAAGGTTGAGCTGCTACAAGTACAGAAATATAGTACCTGACTAACTAAACACCAGAGGCTTATATGGAGCTCTGTTTACTTCCTGCAGGCTACAATTCTGCTTTCACTATTTTCCGTAAGCAGACAACAGTGGACTGAATTTCACTCAACTTACTTTCTATTCACATTTTTCATATTTCAACATGCAAAAATTAAAAAAAAAAAGTTTTGCATTGTTATAGTTAAAAAGCTTTGCGGCTCACCTGAGACTGATCCTGAGATGGCGGTGTGAGCTGAGACATGTCTGTGGTTGGGACTGACAGAACGTTGTTTGGGTAATCCAGTAAATAGGAAACAACATTTGTATGCCCACCCTTTGCAGCTTCAATAAGCATTGTAGAGCCATCCTGGAACACAAAATTGAGCAGGACAAAAATGAAGCATTTGTGGTTTTGTGCAAACTGCAAAGCAGAGGTCTGAAATTTTACTATGAGGTCAAGCTCAGTAGCTGGGGCAGGTTTTGGCTGTACACCAATCAAAAATACACACACAGTAATCTCAAACTGAAATGACACAGAATACCTTAAGACGATGAGTGGGGTCTGCACCATGAGCTAGAAGTAGCTCGACGACAGCAAGATGGCCCCCAGCACATGCCAGCGATACAACTGTGTGGTCATTATTAGCTGTAGCCCGGTTAACATTGGCACCTATCAAGAGAAAATATAGTTGAGGGGAACATCCATATGAGTTTTTAGTTTCCAAATCCTAATTTTAAAGGCAGACAGTAACTCTGGTGGATAAACAACTGACAACCGCTTATACTTGCCATATCATGTTACTGAAATATTTTTTACTAATAGTTGATGTGTTGGAACAGAAATCAAGACAACAGATTTTGTGCAGCAAAAGCTTCCACTGATGGAAGGGGGGAGGGAATTTCTGGCCATTCTCCTTTAGCAGCAGACCTCCAACCCTCTATGTTGTTTTTGGGGGACCTCATTCACATGAGTCACATGAAGCTGCCTTAGACTGAATCAGACCTTTTGATCCATCAAGGTCAGTGTTGTCTACTCAGGCCAGCAACAGCTCTCCAGGGTCTCAGGTGGAGGTAATTCACATCACCTGGTCATTTAAACAGGAGTTGCTGGGGACTGAACCTGCCAAGCAGATGCTCTAACACTGAGCCACAGTCCCTCCCCATCTCTCAGCAGAATCATTTCAGGGGGGGATTTAGGGCTGCTACAAGAAGGTGAAGACAAGGGAGTCCTGCTCTGGTAGAAATCCCTATAGTCAAAACAGATTTGGGTGTGATTCAACTCAGTATTCTACAATGGGACTACTGTAGTCCAGTGACTAACAGAATGAATTGTGAGTCCCTGTTACATGGCTCAACCACAAATTTTAGAGTGAGCTTCTGCCTCTTAGCCTCCCATCCATCTTCTGTATTAAAGAAATTAACAATGGAGGATCTCTCTCTTGGTCAGTCTCTGCCAGTTCAGACCCCATCAACGTGTATTTATAGTTAGGATTTTTGGCTCCAATGTGCATCACTTTGCACTTGGCCACACTGAACCCCATTTGCCACGTTGACGCCCACTCGCCCATCCTCGACAGATCCCCTTTGGAGTGCCTCACAATCCTCCCTGGTTCTCACCACCCTGAACAACTTCGTGTCATCTGCAAATTTAGCCACAGTAGTACAAAACAAAGCAGCACTTTGCCTTCCGAGTGTATTGGGATGCAAGCCCTGAGATAGAGACCATCATGCACAAAGTGAAGGCCCTCTTTCACTCTGGTGGCACCAACCATGGAACTCCTCTCCTACAACATCAATAGCGAAAGGCTTTCAACCTGGTCTCATAGAACAATAGTGGAATGCTCCTAGAATCAGGGTTATGTGAAGGGCTCCATTAATACACTTATCCTTGCCTTCATGCTGTAACATGCACTATGCAGGACTGGACTGGCCTTGAATAAAATCTAGAAACTTCAGAAGGTAGACAATGCCATACAACAAGATTTTTGCATGGCATTAGTTGGCAAGATCATATTATATCAACATTAAAAACAATCCATATGTATCTGGGCCAAGGTCAACTTACAAAGTCCGAAATGGTCCTGCTCTTATCTATCCCAGGGAGTACATTTGGAAGGCTGTGGCCATCATGTCATGCTCATGGGCCTTCTAGGGATAGTTGGTTGGCCACTGTGTTACACAGGATGCTGGATGTTCTCTTATCAGTGTCTATTCCTGTATTAACCTCCCCATGATACAAGATGTTGCAGAGTGTTTAGATGTCAACTAGACAGCTTTCAATAGTCACTGTTATCTAACTTCATAACTGATGGTTAGCTCTGTAAAAGTTGGGAGTGTAAAGGTGATCACATAGACTTCTGTCATGTCTGGTGTAGCTGTTCACTAGATTCAAACCATGGACGTTGTACTTAACAGATGTTAGCCATCATGCTGAAATTTGGGTTTCCTTTTTCCAGTAATTTTACTTTTGATTTATTTAGAGAATTTCAAATAACTGTTAAGCTGCTGCCAAGACAGCTTCACTTCCAGCTATTACAGAATGGCTGCTGAAACTACTAGATGTTGTATAAGTTAATGAACGGGCAAATAAAATATCATTTGATCATGCTTTATCTGTCTGATCTTGACTGAATATGGGACTCCTGGTTTCCGCGCTGAATTCCCTATTACAGCAGCTTTTGTAATTATGTACTAGTTTTGAAAAAGCTAAGATTAAACACTTAGAAATGCAAGTTGCCATACAGTAAAACAGATTCTTTATGCATAATGCTCCTGATAGCCATGTATTCAGCTAACACTACTAACCTTTGCTAATAAGAAATTGCACAGTGCATAGATGACCCGCTCTTGCAGCCTTCATTAGTGGTGTCCTTCCACCTTCAGATTCATGCTCCTATTTAGAAACATTACAAAGAAACTGTAATTCACATAGGGAAACACATGATCTGACTAACCACCTACATGGTGTTCTGCTGCTAAAGCAAGGAACTTCAGGACATGTGCGATGTTAATACCAGAAGGTAGTACTAACCCCATCCCAAGCCCTGCAGCAACAGCCTTAGAGCTACCACAGAGATTCCTCTTCTGATCTGATGTGTCAGTGCCATGACAGGGCACTTATATGCACAGCACCAGTTAGTGTACAGAGAATGGAATCTTACTCAGATGTGTATGTAGTACCCCCAAAGGCTGCTTTGGGACCCAACAGAACCTGCAAGACAGTGCAACCATGCCAATGGCATTAAGAACAGCCCTGCTCCATGCCCTAGGTAGGCAGCTGACACAGTTCTTACTTGTTTTCAGGGGGAAAGGCTGTTAAGTTAAAATACTTTAAAGAGATTGAAGTCTTACTAAATCTGCACCAGCTTGAAGCAGAACATCTGCAACATCAGTATGTCCATTTTCACAGGCGTAAGTCAAAGCAGTGTCTCCTGTTGCAGTTGTAGCATGAACATTAGCTCCTGTTGATGAGTAATGAATTATTCTCATAATGTATTCAAACTTGCTCACCAAACATCATTTAGTGAGTGTCGGTATGACAGACTTCAACACAGAAGGTATGAATTAGAAGTCTTGTATAAACTATAAAGCTCGTGAGGATCCAGAAACCTATTACAGCTAGTTTTTTTAAAAAACAGCAGATTGCCTTATTATATATCAAATTGCTCCTGTCATTTTTTCAGTTTCAAACATCTTTTAAAACTGGGTCACTCTTCAGGACATAAAGAGCCAAAATACACCTGGAAACATATGAGACAGTCACAGTGCTTGGATTCTGGTATCATGTAGTTAGTTAGTGCAAGTCACCATCATTCCCATTCTGTAAATGGCAGTATTAATTAACAGTGTCAGGGATTTTGCAAGGTTTCATCAAATAAGCATTTCTGAGCACTAACACCGGTATGGAAGTTACTGCCCAGACTCCCCATAGTTCCAGAACTGTAACATGAGCGGTCTGGGACCAACGTGCACCCTGGGGAGAGCATTACGCACTTCACAGAATAACTTGCTGGTGATCCCCAGCCCTAGAGAGATCCTTGATCAGGCCAGTGCTTTTTCGGCCCTGGCCACAACCTGGTGGGACTCTCTGTCAAATAACATAAGGGCCCTGCAGGATCTTATGCAAATCTACAGGGGCCTGTAAGGCAGAGATGTTCCGCCAGGCATTTGGTTGAGGACAGCAAGGGTTAATATCATGGCTGGCATCCTACCTACCTACCTGGACCCTTCTTCTATATAGAACTTATTTCCCCCTGAACATGTGAAGCGCTCACATGCCAGATCTGGTAGGAAGCTACAAAATGTTGCCACCTGCTTTTAATTATAGTATGCTATTGGACTGGTTTTTATGTCTTTTATGGTTTTAGAACTTTTGTACATCACTTAGAGCCCCACAATTTGTAGGGACAGGTGATTAATAAATGGAAATAAATTTGCTTGTACTGTAACAGGAGTTGTTCTCTAATTCTTGACAGCTGGGAAACAGGTGAAATGCCAAAAAAGATGTGCACCCAAAGCTATCAACCTATTACCAGATTTTCTAATACAAATGCCTAAATGTGATAGAACTATGCAAGAAGCACAGTGGAGAGATCACTGACCTAATCAAACCCAAACTGTTATTTTCATACTACAAGACAAGCAACTTCATATCACTGGCTATGAAACGACCATCAAGGATGCTTATAATGTTACATTAACAAGGGCTACAGAAAGTCTCTCAATAATACTTTTGTCATCCTCTCTGTAAATCTGACAGGTATTTGTAGAGGCTTTACCACCATTTTGGGAGAAAAGCAGACAGACATTGTACCTGCTGCCACCCACAAACTAAAGAGGCCTTGAGGATTATTACTTGCCCCACCTGCTGTAAACCATACATCTTCTGTGACCATCCTAATTGCTAATAAACATACCTGCGGCCAGTAAGTATTTCACCAGCTCTAAGTGGCCCTCCTGTGCTGCTTCCATCAAAGGTGTAGAACAACCAAGTTCTATGTCGGCTCCTGCTTTAATGAGGAAGTCAGCTACTTCTGAAAAACCTCCACAGCACGCCAAAGTTAGAGCAGTCTCTTGTGTCTCTTCAGTCTGTGCATTGATATTAGCACCTGTGAACCAAACGATGAAAAGATTACATAAAATTACTAGCATCCCTATAGCCTTCGCATTCAGCTTTACTAGGAGTTACACTTTACTGATGTGGAATACATTTTTCTTGAAATCTGGGTAACTGTTGCCAATATAAGGGTTAACGGAATTAGCTGTACTATTTTGCTAGCGAAGTTAATACTATAATCATATTTATTTATTTCTATACCACCTTTCCCCACGTAGTGGAAAATAAAGAGTGCTTGTACACAGGAATAGCAATTAACGCTATATAAAACCAAGAAGGTAAAGGTTTCCCTTGCTCGAAAGCCAGTCGAATCCAACTCTAGGGGCGGTGCTCATCTCCGTTTCCAAGTCAAAGAGCCAGCGCTGTCCAAAGACTTCTATCCCCCCCATTCTTAATAATCTACCAACTGCAGAGCTACTCAACCCAAAGTTGGCAACACACCTTCTTTTAAACTGTCAGCTTTTCAGACCCCCATCATCTCTCTTGTGCCCGGATTCCAGCTTCAGTTTGTTCTCTCTTAAAACCTGACCACAACACTTGAGCAACAGTCTAGGACAGACACAGTTACTTCTGGAGACTAATTTAATAAAACAGAGGGCTTAGGCATCATTCAGCATGTTGATGACACCAAAACCAAAGTTACGAATGGTCAAACTGAGTGTCCTAATGACATGAGGAAAGAATAGAACTCTGAAGCACTCTATGACAGGGGTGGCCAAACTGTGGCTCGGGAGCCACATACGGCTCTTTCATACATATTGTGCAGCTCCCAACAGGGTGGCTGGGGAAGCGAAGGGGAGGCATGCCTCCCCAATCAGTCTTCCTTTCCCCAGCCAGTGTTCCCCTCCCTGGGTAGGCTTGAGTTGGGGGG
>NW_015173145.1:500828-525566 GCF_001447785.1 Gekko japonicus | reverse complement strand
ACTTTAACTTTAAATGTGTTCTCAAAGCCCCCCCCCCAAGCTGGCTTGGAGAAGGCATTTGTCTCTTTAAATCCCTTCTCCAAGCCAAGCCAGCGTGGAGGGCTTGGAGGACACATTTGAAGTTACAAGTTGTTTTCTTTCTGCCTCTCCCCCCTCCCCCATCTGTCTGCTTTCTTTCCACTTTCTTTCTTTCCACCTTTCTTCCCTCCCTCCCTCCCCATCTAAAGTTAAATATGTTCTCCAAGCCCCACCACACTGGCAGACTGGCTTGGCCTGGAGAAGGCATTTGCCTCTTTAATTTAATATGCAAAATCTGCATATTTTTCAATTAAAACATGTATGTTCATGTCTTGTGGCTCTCAAACATCTGACGTTTATTCAACGTGGCTCCTACGTTAATCAAGTTTGGCCACCCCTGCTCTAGGACAACTCTCATGGAATCGGTTCTCTCCGAAAACACATGGATAAGCACTGAAACCACCAGAGAGCCACTCCCTGCACACCCACTCCACTTTCCAGATTATTTAACACAAGTGCGGCAGTCCACAGCATCTGCAGCCAAAATTATTTGCAAAGTACTGCCTTTATCCATCTGCACACAGAGATCCTCCACTAGACTAACCACTGCCAGTTGCATAGTTGGAGTGAAATTGGACTGAAACAAATCAAGGGCAGATGTATCATCCAGGAAAACAAAGCTGGCGTGCCACCACCTGCTCAATTCCCTGCCTCTCCCAACCAAAATCTGACACTGGCCTATAATTATTTGGATTGTCTTTTACCATAGGCCTAATACCATAGTATCCTTTCACAGGCCTGTAAAACTGCCCTCCCCCTCTACCAAAGACCTATTAGCCTGCCAACATTAATCTGAAGGACCAAACAAGCTGACCAAACAGTGCTTCTAACTCCTCTAATTCTTCATTTACTTTTGAACTGGATCTGAGAGATTTCATCCACAAAGAATCTTGCAAAAATGTCAGTGTTAACAGTTGAATTACTCTCCTCTGTAAACTTCCTTTGTAGCAGATTCTGAAACATTCAGATCTATCTTGCATGTTTTTATCTCAGGGTAGTCTATGTCGGTTTCCCTTCTTCAGTTTATCTTCAAAGTCACCTGGTAAGGGAGACTGAGGTGGAGGCCAACCCAACAAGCTCATTGCACTCTGGGGATCTGACCCTGGATCTCCCAGATGCCAGGCCAACACTCGGCCCACTATACTACACTGGCCAATGAACTCTATTGTGTGCTCTATATAGTCTTTCTGCAAGAGCAACCTAGCTGTCTTCCCACTCCACACACAAGTCCTCACTAAGCCAAGGAGTAGGAGCTCTATCTTGAGTTTGGAAGAAGACTGTGTGAAAAGACTTACTCCCTAGCAGAGTTGCCATCAAAATCCTCTAAAGTATTCTAGAAAACAATCTGATCCAATAGTCTCCAGGAACAGATCATTTTCATCCGGCCATCGTCCTTGTGAAGGGGGTGTGAGACAGTACCACTCATGCCTTCAGTAGACCAATGCTTTTTTACTTCTAGCTCCCTTACTAGATAACAAGGCGGAAGGCGGGGTATAAATATAAAAATATAAAAATATTAAAAAATTTAAAAAAATAAAAGAAACCAGTTCAGAGAGGAGAGGATCTATGATCTTCCTTGTGTCTTGGGTCAGTCCCATGGCCACCATGGTGGTCATGAAGTACTGACAACGGCCAGAGCCAAACAAAGCAGTTTCAGCATGGATGATGGTGACCCAGTCTTCAACACCAAGCCAGAGACTACTTTATCAGTTTCACCACCATACCCCTCCATGCGCCTGTGCACAAACCCCACCGCAGACCTACAAAGGACTTCAAATGTTGCATCCCATCAACCAACATTGCAACAACCACACTCCCTCCTATGCTCTCAGCCAACCCACCCATGATTATACCCCACCATTTTCCCAATAGGGACCAAAGTAGGTTATATTGTTCTCCTCTCCTCCACAACAATCCTGTGAGGCAAATGAGGCTAAGAGCACCCAGTCACCCAGCAAGCTTCCAAGGCGGAATGCGGATTTGAACCTTGGTCTCCTCAACCCTAGTTTGGCACTCTAACCCACAACACCATCTTGGCTTTCTAAACCTAAACAAATAAATAAAGCTGAAAGAAATCAGAACACCAAGACAATGGCATTCCGTGTCAGAGGATGTGGCCTCGGCAGGACTGCCAGCATAAAGAAAATTCATCTGTGCAGAAGCAGCATCTATTGGACCAATCTGGATACCCACAAATGTTTCCTTGTCAGCTGAAACACAATATCTCCCCCTCTCAGCCATCTCTCATACGGCCAAGAGGACAGCAGCATACAGATCCAAATGAACAAAAAGTCTTATCTCCCTTGCCAAGGGATAGTCAGGTAAAAAGGGAGCTAGGCCTAGTTGCTACAGAAGTAAACTGTCCTTTTACCTTGTGCCAGTAGCAGAGCCACCATTTCCTCGTGGCCTTCCCGAGCCGCTTCCATCAATGGAGTATAGCCTTCATCATTGACTTCCTCAAGATTTGCTCCCCTTTCAATCAACAAAGCTGCTAGTTCCACATGTCCGCCACAAGCAGCGAGTGTCAGTGGAGATTCAAATGAATCAGCGGGCATGTTTACTTGAGCACCACTATCCAGCAACAAACGAGCTACTTCCACATGTCCATCCTGTTAAAAAAAGCATAACTTAATGAAGGAAATGGTCCTACCAAGAACCTGCTAAGTACCATTAAAATGATAAAAAAATGATTTAATTTTAGCATAGACGTTCGTCCAGTTGTTAAAGATGTAATTTCTTTTATCATTAACAGATTATCGTTAACCTTAGGAAAGTTCTCGTTTACTCTTTAAAGAGAGAATCTATCCCAAAATGCTGTAATATTGATGTTTTGATGTCTGCTTCTATATTTGAAATATGTAATACATTTGGTAATACATATGATCTTACCTGTTGTACATAACATAATATTTGACAAACCTGATGAATTTATATTTTCCCCTACCCCCTTTTCCCTTCTGTATCCCACCTTTTTTTCTCTACCCTAAGGAGTCTCAAAGTGGCCTTCCCTTCCTCTCCCCACAACAGGCACCTTGTGAGGGAGGTGAGGCTGAGAGTTCTGAAAGAACTGGGACTGGCCCAAGGTCACCCAGCAGGCTTCACGGGGAGGAGGAGTGGGGAATCAAATTCAGTTCTCCAGATTAGAGTCCGTCGCTCTTAACCACTACACCATACTGGTACTTCAAGACTAGCAAGTTTTTATTCTAGCACAAGTTTTTGCAAACTAGAGTCCACTTCATCAGATGCATGAAAAAACCAAGTAAGAATCCAAGGAAAGTAAATGGATACAGGAGATCCACCAGCGGGTCCAGAACTCCAGATGCCCTCCCACTGTTGCCCCTCAAGCATCAACAATACAGAGCATCACTGCCCCAGACTTAAGAGTTCCATCCAGTGTTCCCGCTAAGCTGAGTTAGTGTGAGCTAGCTCAGTTTTTTTAGCCTCCAGCTCACAAATTTTTCTCTTAGCTCAGAAAGGATGGCCCCAGAGCAAACTAATTTATGCAGCAGCCAAATCACTCACTCGTAACTTTAATGCCAGTAGCTCACATAGTACAATTTTTGCTCACAAGACTCCACAGCTTAGAGGGAGCATTGGTTCCATCTATACCTTGTGGCTAATAGCCACTCATGGACCTCTGCTCCATGTTTATCCAATCCCCTCTTGAAGCTGACTATGCTTGTAGCTGCCACCATTTCCTGCGGCAATGAATCCCACAAGTTAATTACTCTTTGGGTACCTCCTTTTATCTGATCTAAGCCTCCTGCTCATTCATTTCATTGAGTGCCCATGAGTTCTTGTACTGTCAGAAAGGTAGAAAAGTTCTTCTTTCTCTACCATTCCATCAGCTCCTTAACGGGCATTTTTGCTACTTTGGAACATAAGCCATCACCTACTTGTTTCTAATTAATATGAAGCTAAAAAAAAGAATTTGCTACTTTGGAACATAAGCCATCACCTACTTGTTTCTAATTAATATGAAGCTAAAAAAAGAATTAAGTCCTAATTTCTTCAGAACTACTTCAATGCAGTTTTAATTAACTATATATATATTATTATATATTATTTTATTGGAATAGTACTTACAAGAATTTAAAAGCAGTATGTCAACTACTTCCATTGTTTACAGTTAAGGAAACACTAAAAGGACTGAAAACTGCTGATGGACTTATTTTAGAACACCCACAGAACTGTTCATGGTATGCTGTGAACATGTTGCCCATGCATCTATTTCAACACTATTTAACTTCCATACAGAGACCGCTGGAGCATCTTATCACTTGCATTGCTTGTTAGGTTCCACATCCTATTGGCTGTGCAGATCAATTCAAAGCTAAAATTGTATTTATGTCTCCTCTCATATGGTGGAACAGATCATGCAATCACCAATCCAATGCATTCATTTTTTAATTTGAATTATTATATGTATTTGCAGTTTCATCCCCCCACCTCCCAGTTTACAAAACAATAAAACATACATGTACTTTCGCAAATATCTTTTTTCATAGTCACTCACCATGCAAGCTTCCATTAAAGCTGTGTGCATCTCATCCGTTTTGTGCTCTTGATCAGCTCCAGCTTCAAGCAGGAAACGAACCATATCTAAGTGACCTTCAAAACAAAACAGATTAAATCCTAATGAACAATCCAATACCAAAACAGCTCAATATACGTGCCTGCAATGCTATATGCATGTCCATGTATAAGCATAAAGCTTTCTTCATATTCTGTAATTCAAGTTGATCTTTAGATGTATCTGAAACTGTGTGGGAGCCTCTCCCATATAGGTACAGATGCAAGGACCTTTCTTAGTTGCAGGGCAACTAAATTTGACATATGCTCAACCTATTAGAGTTTCAACACCATCGCTGTAACTGAGCGTGTGATTTGAAATGAATGACTCAATAGCTTTCATACAGAAAACTTTACATACTCTGATGTACACAGACTACCCAGTTAGGGAGGGTGCAAAGGGAGAATGCAGCTTCAGCTGGAGTTCACAGCTCTTTCCCTACACAGTCCTACACAGAAGCAAAGAAAACCTCTTGCAAAAAGGAGCTAAGAGTAAGGATTGCCCCAAACGTGGCTGAATGACCTGGGATAGGTTATTATGCATTTGCAATAATAAAAATTTAGACCTCAAGTACATACAACCAAGAAAATTACAATCAAATTACAAATTACAAAAAAAAAAATACAATCAAGAAAATTGGAGAAATCAAGGGAGCGTTCCATGCAAAGCTGGCCATGATAAAGGACAAAAACGGTAGGGACCTAACAGAAGCAGAAGAGATTAGGAAAAGATGGCAAGAATACACAGAAGAACTATACAAGAAAGACCTCGATGTCCTTGACAACCACGACGGTATAATCACTGACCTCGAGCCAGACATCCTGGAATGTGAAGTAATGGGCCTTAGACAGCATTACTAACAACAAAGCTAGTGGAGGTGATGGTATCCCAGCTGAGCTATTCAAAGTCTTAAAAGATGATGCTGTTAAAGTGCTGCACTCAATTTGCCAGCAAATTTGGAAAACGCAACAGTGGCCACAGGATTGGAAAAGGTCAGTATACATTCCAATCCCAAAGAAGGGCAATGCCAAGGAATGTTCAAACTATCGCACAATTGCACATATCACACGCTAGCAAGGTCATGCTCGGGATGGCTCCAGAGCAAACTAATTTATGCAGCGGCCAAATTGCTCACTCACAACTTTAATGCCAGTAGCTCACAAAGTAGAATTTTTGCTCACAAGACTCCACAGCTTAGAGGGAACATTGCCCAGATCTCAGAAGCTAAGCAGGGTCAGCCTTGGTCAGTATTTGGATGGGAGACCACCAAGGAATACCAGGGTCGCTACACACAGGCAGGCAGTGGCAAACCACCTCTGAACCTCTCTTGCCTTGAAAACCCTACGGGATCGCCATAAGTCAGCTGCAACTTGACAGCAAAAAAAGAAATGACGTTTCATGCTCAGTCTCGTGCATGTCTATTAGGACAAAAGGCCCAATATGTTTAACAAAGCTTATTCCCCAGTATATAGGCATGGGATTGCAGTCTAATTTAGACACCTGTCTTTCCTTGCCTAGGCCAAGATAAAACATAAATGTTCTAGCTGCTCTGTCTGCTTGAAACTCCCATCTCCATGTTACAAAGCCCTCGTGTTTATTGGGGAACAACATAAGAACTTTGTATCACATGAGCGATCAGAGTTTTGTGGCTCCCAGGCACGCATGAAGCTCTTTTCTGCTTGCAATTACGACACACAGGGAGAAGTGGCTGTATCTCCCCTCACACACATACGCACACACACACATGCATACACACACTCTGTTTTTTGCATCTGCAAACTGCCACATAGAGCCACTGTTGGCTCTGTTGTGAAACATATGTACCACCAGGTAAGTAATGGAAGGCCAGATAATGAAACTGAAGCTCAAATACTTTGGCCACCAAATGAGAAGGGAGCAATCACTGGAGAAGACCCTGATGCTGGGAAAGATTGAAGGTCAAAGAAGACGGGGACGGCAAAGGATGAGATGGTTAGACAGTGTCATAGATGCAACGAACATGAAATTGAAACATGAAATTGAGCAAACTTCAGACAGGGGGGCCTGGCGGGATCTGGTCCATGGGGGAAGACAGGGGGGCCTGGCGGGATCTGGTCCATGGGGTCGCGAAGAGTCGGACTCGACTGTGCGACTGAACAACAACATACAACCAAAAATATATTCCACAGAGATTAGCATAGAGATCTTTGAAATCTTTTTGAATGTTAAAGATTGAAGCTTAAGTCTCCTCTGTGACTTGTATAACACCTTTGCTCAGCCCTGGGTGAAGCAAGTTACAGCGATCGACATGGCGATCCCTGGTGGCCAGGAGAGAGGAAAACACCCAGGCGGCTGCTGAGACGGGGCACAATGATGACATCAGACGCTGGCGCAGCGGAGCCAGAAGGACGTGGCTGGGACTAGCAGAAGACGCGAGTCGTGCACCCCATAGGAAAAACTATCGCGCCGGGACGAACAAGAATGCCGAGCCGAATGAAGTACCGAGTGCCGAAGCCGAGGAATGAGCATCCCAACCACCACCACAAGGGTGCTGATAGGTAACCCTACCCTATACAACTCTGTGGCCCTAGTTAGGGAAAAACTTGTGTGACTAGCACCAATTGTAAGCCGCTCTGAGACCCTCTGTGAAAAAGAGGATTCGAGTGGGATATAAAGTTGAAGGTTAAATAAAAAAATAAATAAATTTCCTCCACAGGCAAGATTTGGCCACAATTATCCATTCCCTGATCACATCCAGTTCAAACTAACGCAACATCAGAAGCATCCATCTTAAAACTGTGGAACCCCCCCCTGCAATTTCCTGATTTTCCCATTTGAACATTTTAACTAAATTTATGCAATGTATACTGTGCCTAAAAATTTTAATTACATGCCATGTATTCTGTAGTATGACACACATTATCATTCTACGCGATCATCTCTATCTTCCCCTACAATCATTCAAGACACCTTACCTTTGTAACATGCCAGTGTCAGGGCACTTTCTTTGAACTCATTGGAGTGAGTGTTGATTCCTGCACCGTATTCCAGAAGCACTCTTGCAACCTCCACGTGACCAGCACTGGCTGCCTCCATTAAAGGGGTATGTCCATTTTCATTATGATCTTCAATATTTGCCCCTGCTTTCAACAACACTTTGACAATGTCCACAAATCCCCCAGCACAGGCATAAGTGAGTGCCGTGTTACCTAAAAGGAGAAAAGATGCAAAGATAACTCTCCAGTCCTGCCTCGACACGTTAAAGCGGGATCTGAATGTTCATTTTCTTACTCTTGTCACTTGATCATAATAAAGTTAATCATTTTATCAGAATTATAATTTTAATATCATAATTCCTAATGGTGTCTCCCCCCCCAACTACAAGTAAAACTGAGGTGCCCTTTTAATTTTATAGCAGTGCTGTGAAACTAATCTATACATTCAAGAGGAGTAAACATGTTCCAACAAAAGCACAAAAGTCTTGTGGCACCTTAAAAACTAACAAGTTTTTAAAGTCTATGTCACAGATGCAATCTTTTCTACAGAAAAGCCTACAATCACTCGGCACAGCTAACACCACAGTCCAACTGCACAGTCAAGGTATCAGTTAGCTGCTAAACCAAGCCAAAATGTTTTGACTATGGGGAATTAGGACTCCACCAGCTCACCCATGGCATGTACCTTGACCAGCCTTCACAAGTGGGAGGAGGAATTTATTAGGAAACTCCCCTCTACCTTCAACCAACCCCCCCCTGCAACTGATTTACAGAACCATATTTTCTGCACACCTGGGGACTCTCCCAAATATATAAAGTCTGCAGGAATACCCCTTCAGCATCTGCACAGGGTCAGCCAGTTTACTCTCTGTAAAGTTTACAAAGGGCACAGCACCCAACTCACTTAGGAATTATCTAAGCAATCTGCACACCATAAGACTGAGGGGTACAAATCACACAGATGCGACCAACACAAGGGGTAAACATCAGGGCAAGCAGACATAATCATAATTTCAATCCATACAGGATTTGTATATTTGCAGAAAGCTACCCTTTAGGAAGAAAGGGGGAAAGAGCCAGCACAACTAAGATTTTGATAAACACTGGTAAACTCTGAAAAAGGCAGAGTTCAAAACCACAGCTAAAGCAAAGGGACACGATGCCTCTCAGTTTCTTCAGATCCAAGACACGAATCTTATCTCTGACAGGCACTCTTCCAGTACTTTCTCAGGAGATGGGGCTTGCTTCAACCTCCTTGTTCAAGGTGCTAGCAAATTAATGTACTTCTGAAACATGCCCTCACAACACATCTGTCTTTCTGCTGCCCAACTTCCAACAGCCTCTCTGAGCTCCTTCCTCTAATGCAACAAGAGGAAATGGACATGAGTGTGCGCTCCAACTTGCCCATGGTTTTCGATATGGCTTGGAGGACTTCCACCTGGGCTCTAAGTTTATATACCGACTTTACCTACCAGACCAGCTAGAGAACCATATCAATCTTGCGTCTACAGATGGTATTTTCTTGGCATCTTCAAATGTGGAAAATAACTAAATATGAAAATTACTGAACTGCCATTTCAGTAAGCTATCTAATGGGCAATTATTTCAAAGTACAATTCTTAATACACAAAAATGCGTTGCAGCAGCTTGAATCATTGTCCACAAAGTTAATTTCCTCCCAACAGTTACAAGCAGCCATTAAATTTAGCTGTTTTTTTAAAAGTAACACTAACACTAACCCTGTTTCTCTGTCAAGTTTAGTCAAGCATTTGCTCAAAGGAAGGCCACTTATATCAGCCTAATCTTCAAGCTAATAATGCAACTGATATGTATTTCCTACAAGAGTACATAATTTCTGAAAATGCTTCCAGTTTGCATTCACGTATTTTCATTGCTTTTAAGTACACTCACCTGTGGAAGACTGAGCATTGACATCAGCGCAATGAACAAGCAGCAATTTCACAATATCCACATAGCCGCCACTGGCTGCTGCCATGAGTGGGGTTATGTCTCCTTTATTACCTCGATCTTCAACATTGGCATGCATGGCAAGCAACACCTGCACGAGTGAAACAAAAGATCACTAAGATTTAAAGTTATCATTCTGCTTTCCTGATCTTTTTACCTTGTTAATTCTCCCAGTGGAGAAGAAGAATCAGAGGTGCAGCCAAAGGACTATTTATTTGTGTTTTGTGTAGTGCGTAGTAGAAAGCAAGTAGTAAGCCCTGCACAGAACACAATCCCTGCTCAAAGGGCTTACTAAAATACAGCCTATGGCAGAGAGAAAAAGATGATGCCACACAGATATATCATTCTGAAATAGGGGACAGATCGAGATGGCTAACCGTGTTTGTCTGTCTGTAGCAGCAGAAAAGAGCAAAAGTCCAGGAGCACCTGGAAGACCAACAAAATATGTGGCAGGGCAGGAGCTTTTGTGAGTCACTGGTATCTGAAGAAGTGAGGAGAGACTCACAAAAGCTCATATCCTGCCACATATTTTGTTAGTCTTTAAGGTGCTACTGAACTCTTGCTCTTTTTTTTTACTGAGATAGGGGAGATCACTAAACCAAAGCTATCTGGACAGTTTTTACAGCTATTCAATTTACTACTGGTGTGGAATGTGCAGGAGCAGCCCTGGGCTAGCAGAGAAGCAGAAACTGCACCTGCCTGTGCTACTGCCACTTCCCTTCCAAGTCCAAGGAGAAAAGGCACAGCATTATGGGAACTGCACTTGCCTCCATCTCTCAGCCTTAACACCAAGAGAGGGAGAGGCTAGAAGCCACAACAATGCTCTGCTATGGCAACAAGAGGCAGCTAATCTCAAGATTCAATAACTGCAGGCGAGAAAGCCTAGCCAGTTAAAGCACACCAACTTCTCTTCTATCTTTAGTCTGTCTTGCAAACAACGGCAAGAGTGACCTGAACCGGTTTAATCCAGTTATCCAGGCTACCTCTGAGACAGAAGGACTGATTCTAGGTAGGAAGAGGGAAGTGTCTCTCAGATCAGCCCTTCAGCCAAGATCTATCTTCTGAAATACCTGCCTCCTGACCTTGCACCTGTTTGTCCTCACTGCCTTCTCTCTCTCTCTCTTTCTCACTCTCAAGCCTTAACACTAGAGAAACACTTCACCCCTTACAAAGAGAGCCCCTGTATGAGAACAACAGGAAGCATCACTGCCACACTCATTCGAGAGGCTACAGCGATAACTGACTTGAATACTTAATAATGCTTATTACCAAGTACAGAAGCAAGTATTGCAACTCAGATGATCCATATTCATGCCACTCATCTTCAGCTCATTTGCCCTACCTGAAGTTCTTCCAAACTGCTAGGCTCCTACAATAATTTAAACAATCATTTGTTTCCAAATCCACTGTTCATAACCATCTTTGGCACAAAACAGGTGCCAGATCAAGTTTTAAAGTTCACGATTTCCCCAGATTTTGTTGCTCCAATATTTAAAGTGGCCCTTAAGACTTTTGGTAACAACTGCATAAAATCTGATGACCAAAATAAGGAGGGTTATGCAAGCGAGAGAAAAGTGCTAAACAGAGATGGTAAGCTTGTTCTCCAGAACTGCTGCCACCTCTAAGACTCCTCTTTCTGCAACAGGGGTAGCTGAGGGAACAAAAGCCAGCCCTGTGGGCGGAGCACAGTATCAGGGCATCCACAATGTAGGTGGGAATTTACAATCTAACTTTCAGTCTGGTGCATGACCCTCACAACTTTGCTTTTACAGTCCTTGCCAAATTAACCCCCCCCCCCAAAAAAAATCCTAAACAAAATAAACTGTCAGCATATAAATTACTGCTGGGCTTGCTACAGATTTCAGCAAGAGATTACCAATATGGATATTTTAGGGATGCCACATATTTCTATTATACCTTTAGGTAAAGGGAAGTTTTCCCTTTCCACTGAAAAATGAAGACAGCTAAAATAGTTTATACGTAAAAGGCCTCTCATTTCCAGAGCACACAAGAACCGTTTAGCCGACTGCTACCCACTCACTTGTGCCAACTCATAATAACCAGCTGAACACGCCAAACAAAGGAGACTCTCCCCTTCCTCTGTGTGTTCATTTACACTCCTTCCTTCATCCAGCAGCTTCCGGACTGCATTTACATCCCCGTCTGAGCATGCTTCTGCCAAACTGCGACTGGAAGAAAATGTTAAATATGATAAATGCATACAGAAAACAGCCAACAGCACCACAACAAAGGATAACTTGCCATTAACAACTTGCCATTGTTATAGCATACAACTTTTGAATTTAGAAAGAATTTTAAAAAGGGGTTCATGCAAAAACAATGTAAGGCATTCAAAGGGGAAAAAAATCTGCAACTTAAAATTCTGGCCTTACTCGGTATTTTCCTCCTAAGACTGTTTTCTAGGGAGTGCCCAACAAACTTGCATGAGCCTTCCTGGCTCCCTTTTGACTGGAAGAGAATGTCTGAACTGAGAAATTCTGCATTTATTTGAATAATGCCAATAGGATTATCTGGAGAACCCGCTATTCCAAAGTGACAAAACTGAAGAGCCATAATGCCGTTTCTGTTTGGAGAAGAAACAAGATGGGCTTTGAGGTTTATCTCTATAAAATTGTGTGGTAACTCCTAGGACAGTAATGGTAACAATTTTTAAAATACACACACACTTAATTATGGTGTTGGTAGAGGCATAATGGAGCCAAGATTGCACTAGAAGTGAAGGGGTAGGATCAAGGTTTTAAAAGAATGCAGGGTTTTGGTACAATGGTACTCCTGAAGTTGCAGGAAGCATTTTTAAAAATTTACACTTGATCCAAATGGTACAGGATATGCAAAATAATTCCCAGAATCCTGGATATGCAGGAATAACTGAGGAGTGAAATTTGATAAGGATCAAGGATTGATATCTTCTAAATTACAGTATAAAAAGAAATCTGCCAGTATTTAAGGTAGAGTATTTCTCCTTTGTAGGCCAACCTGTAACACATATTTTTCCCATGAATGTGGAAAGTGGAAGATGCTTATAAAACATGACACATAGGTGTTGATATTCAAAAGTTGACGTTTAGCTCTCCAGAGATTCAAATCTCATTTGCAGAAGTGACTATAATAGATGTAACCAAGTTAGATGTTGATTTTATTTATTCAATGTTCACTAGATATGCATCTGATAGTCTGATAGAGAAGTTTAAGCAGTCTATAAAATAAAACCTGGCTTCACTTCCTTCCTACTGATCAGTATACAAATAAGAGTTCACAAGAAGGCAGAGACTGAAAACCTACTATTCAAAACAAGAGGTATGGCAAGGAGATAGGACAGTGCCAAGAAGGGCAGAAGTCTTAAATACACTGGTGAATAACAGGTACGCACCAATCTGGCATACCAGAATTTCATAGCACATGAAAACTGTATGTCTTCTCACCCTTTATTAACAAAGCTACTAAAAACCACTACACAAGAAGTCCAGCACTAATAACGTTTTTGTCTGTTATTCAAGCAATTCTCTGTAATGGAAGCCTGAAACCAAATAGCTGGATGATTAGTTCAAATTCACATGTGAAATTTAACCCCTGTCATCCCACCCCACAGCCTTCATGCCCCAGGACCCTTTAGTCTGTTCACAGATCAGTTTTTCCTGGCATTTAACCCCTGTCATCCCACCCCACAGCCTCCATGCCCCAGGACCCTTTAGTCTGTCACAGATCAGTGACACTGCTGTGCAGTGGCAGGAAATGCTTCCCTGCTTAACTGTGTCCTTCGCCAGCTCCTTTCCTTCTGGTTCCCCTTTCTCAGCACACTGCTTGTTCTCCGTCCTCCCTCCTTCAGCCACCATGGCTTGTAGGTTTTTTTGTCTCCCTTTCTGGATTGCTTCTGACTCAGCCTGCCTGTCCCTAAAATCTACTGGAGGGTTCTATCCTTGCTGAGCTTTCTTGACAGTGATCTGTAAGTACTGCTTTTGAAAACTTACCCAAATTGTTGGAATGCTCATGAACCATCTTTGTCCAGCTGGGCCTCCGCTTTCGGTACCACAACTACCCAATATAATATAGAGTGTACAGCGCCCATTTTCATGGCATCCATCAGAATGCTGTATATGCCCTATGAATAAATTTCTGCCTTATGGCACTGAATTGTCTGCTCTAGCTCAAACCTCCATCTCTACCACTAAAAGCTTCATTAAAGTTTCATTCAGTGGCTAGCATGGCCACAAGTGGGCAGCCATTTATACTTCTACTTGTACTTCTGAAATTCAGACTCAGACCTGCTGTTGTTGCTTTATGAACTGCTGAAATTAAGAGCAGCAGTTGAAAAACACACCCCAAACAATTAGCCCTGATGTCCAGCTCTCCAAGTAGATATAACCGCAGCAAGATATATATACGTTAACTCAATACGTACTTGTCCACTTGTCCCGCATTGTGATTGTTCTCTGCTCTCATCCGTGTCAATGCAGCAGCAGCTTCATCCAATGCACAGCTGACAGAAGAAGTCAGTCTTCGGAGCACTTCAGGATCTGCGAAGGCTTTACCATCGGCAGTGGATAATTTACCAATTCCTTCAGTGTATGTTGAGGTTAGTATGAAAACCACACAAAAAAACGCAGAAAGACTGTTTTAAAATTCAGCCACATGCACTATTAGTTAAAGTAGTCAGTTGCAAACATGCCAGGAAATTAGAAGTTCCTTAACTTCTACAAGACGTTTAATCGTTACACTGAAAAAGCAAAGCTAGCTTCAGGGCCTGACAATTTTTTATTACCTGCCCTTAATTCCAACTCTTCTATTTTATTTGTTTTTGTAAAAATCATCCCAAAGTAAGAAATACAGTAAGTATGAAAAAAGTTAAGCAGTATGAACATTTGAGGCTTCAATTCTGTTTCACTTAATGTAAAGATGGCACCAATTTACAGACAAATTTGAAAAACAAATTTGAATCAGATGTAGATTTAGATGCATAGGGCAATTCATCATTGATATGCTACCTGTATCATGCTATTTTCCACCAGCTCAATATACTCTGAGGCAAGTTCTAGATACTTTTATCACATGTTAAGTTAAAATATCACACTAAAGAAGTACTATGTTACTTAATACAGCTTGATGTTTACCCCAATTTCTATTTTGTTTTTTTTAAAGGTAGGCTTAGTGTTTGATCATTTCAATAACACATATGTACCATTCTGATCCGATCTAATTTACTGCGGCAAGAGCCAGTAAATATATGTACCATTCTAATTTTTCTATTAAGGGGAACTGTATAAAGATTTTCTGGCTGATGGCTTGTATTCAAGGACTGCCAATATGAGATCTGCTTGCAATCTCTTGATCCCTGGAAATTTGAGTCTTGAAGTGAATGGCCACACAGGTCAAGAGGCTGCCGTATGCAGGAGGGGAGGCCTAAAACTGCCTCCGCCTCTCAGTACCATCAGGTGGGCGCTGATGTATGGGGCAATTTCACTCCCTTCCCCTTCCTCCTGAAAATTTCCTGGACCTATATGGCTATCCACTCATGCAGACCCCTAGACTTCAGTAATTACCTTTCCAGAGTCAAATGGGACTTCAAGAGAGGAGAGGAATGAAAACGGGGGGGGGGGGGGGGAGATCAGTTTCCCATTGGCAGATACTACCACATATATGTATGATTTCTTTTTCTTTCTATAATCTTTGGCCTTATTTTTAAAATAAGCAACTCAAGCATACTTGTATATACACTGAAATCAGCACAAGCAAAACAAGCATGTAAAACCACTTTTTTCATGATATAGCTATTAAAAATCCAACCACAAATAAGCCAGCAAGCAGCGAATGTTCTTTTACTGTTTTAAAATTAGCATCTGGTTACACATAAGACCATGCTGCAACATGTATAACAGTCCTAAAACACCTCTTGGATGTTCACAGCTTTTAAGATTTCTTATCCCTCAGTTCACATGCGCACTATGCTAACTACTAACACACACATATTGTAGCAGTCCCTGTCTGAAACCAGGAGAAGGGCAGAAGATCTTGCAACTCATGCTGACTTGGAAAGTATCTGAAGGAAGCAAGTTGCCTTTTCAAGGCTCAGTACTAAGGATGCTCCCCCAGCTGAAAGCTGGGAGGAGAGATGGTGGCTTACTTCCAGTGCTGCACTGTGTCTTAGAGGTACTCCAAGCACTCCCAAAGCTCAGCATGGTGTCATTGGCATGACCTAATTTCTCCTCCCAAGGGGGGGGGGGGGGGGGAGAAAGATCAGGAAGGAGAACAAATTTTAGCCATCTATCAGGGCCAGTTCAAATTTGTGGATCTCTGCTCATTTCTATTACATATGCTGAATTTCAATCTATCCTTCAGTGTGAAAAAAATATTCTGAGGCATTTACCAAGCTCAGATATACTTCACCTCTTTGTTTGAAACAGCAGAGTTCATAAATGGACAAAAACATAGCAGCTGAGAACTCCCTTGTCCAGAATAGAGATAGGAAAGCCCATGGGAGAAAAAACAGAATTTTTTCCTGCAAACCTCCCACTATACAATGTACCCCCTCCAAGTGGAGGACTCAACCCACCCAATTTTTTCCAACAGAAAAATTGGAACTGTCTGAATGAGTGAAAACCCCTTTTAAGGGAAAGCTTAATTCATTCAAAATATGGAATATAGCCAATATGTAACAATCTACAGTATACTGCAGACAACATAAGGTTTTCAAAGACATCTTTCTTTAAATGTGACTATGTTATAAAGTTTGTATCGAAATACACTGTTAGTCCTGTTCAGACTGTATGACATGGTTTCCATCCAATAATAGTCCAATTTGACAAACAACTTATATTTTCTATATTTTCAGCTGAGGGGCCCTCCAAAAGACATCAAGGCATAGGAACTTTAGGGGTATCCAGATGATCTCTACCATTGATCCATTTCAGTCTTATTTTAAGGCTTGTTTTGGGACAGAAGTAGCTTTGGTTGTTCTGGTGGGCAATCTCTATTTTGCAGCAAGACAAAGGTAATCCTTTTGTGTCAGCACTCTTCAGTGACTGCCTTTTACCACAGAACAACACTCCTATGTTTTGCTTTGTAAATATTTTTTGTGTGTGTTTATTTCTTTGAATTAATGTGTGCGTTTTATATGTATGTTTGCAGTGGTTGCAGACTTCTAAGGTAAGAAGCGAAGTGTTTTATGACCGGATGGTAGCTGAACCCAGGAGGGGCAGATTTGACAGGGTTTGCTCAGATGGTTTGTGAAAGGAGAGAAGGGAGAAGAGAATTAGAGAGATTGAGTGAGATGCTGGGGACTGAGAGAAGTCTGTGTTCTTTCTATGGAAGGTATTAGCCTTAGTGGCAAATGGTAAAAATAAGCCCTTGTGACTAGGTCTATGTCCCGGTTCCCCGGTCCTGGAGCCAGACCAACCTCCCCCCGAACTCCCCAAAGCCACCCCACCTACCCGGGAGCACGTCAACAGCCCCGAGGCCCCTGAGGAGGGATCCGTCTGGCGTCTGGAGCTGCAGCAAAGAACAAGGAGCTGGCGAGTGCGGCCTCAAGGGGAAGAGACGGCCGAGCACAGGAGGAGGTCTGCATCTTCAACAGGCTCGCAGCTCAGCGTCGCGTCCTATGGGAAAGGCCCCCCCCCCGATGCCGAGAGAGCATCCTATGATATGAAGGGGGCAGAGCAAAGGGAACGCGCACAGGGTGGAGCGGTGGTGCTGGGAGCGGGGAGAGGGATAAAAGGGAAGTGGAGGCAAGGGTCGAGGAGGATGCTGTGCAATTGAGACTAGGAAACCGAAAGTGGAGAGCAGAATGAGAGAGAGGGAAACCACTGCTGTCCCAAAGCTCCTGAGAGGGCCGAGAGTCAAAGCTGCACCGGCAGAGGCGCCTGAGAGGTATCGCCCCCTGACCGACTGAGACCCTCTTTCGCCTCACTTTCCTTTATCCCGGCATCGGTCCCAGCAAACGTTAGCCACGGCCACCGGTGGCAAAGCTTCGAGGGAGAGGACTGAACCTCACAGTCTATTTAGGGAACTTTAGGAAAGAAAAAAGACCTGTACCTGTGCTGCAACCAAAAAACTATTAGTATAAAAGAAATTATTAAGCTTTTATACTTCTTATACTTTATACTTCTTAATCTGTCCTGTATCATAATCCTGTTTTGGAGTGGCAAGATTCGATGCATGCCAAAATCAGTTGGCTGCCTGAACAGCCACTCAGAAACGTACTGGCTACGTTGCCTGAGTCCCGCCCATAGAATCAGCACTTCCCAAAATTCCCCTCACAACAGAACTTCACGTCAGGAGAGAGGACGCAGACTCCAGCCCTGTCAATAGGAGCTCGGAGCATGACAACAGAGCTGGGGCCTACCTGACTGAGGATTGCTGGCCTGTCGGCCGCAGTGGACTCAAACGGTGGCGGCCCGCTTCAGAGGGCAGTGTCTTGACTTACAGGGCAGCAGCGGCCCAATTTGGGCGCCCGCAACTCGAGTTCGGTGGCTTGCAGCGGTTTCGGCAACTGCGAGGATTTGTGGAGTGGTCACCAGCCGCGCTGGCATCCGGAGGCGGCAGCAGGGCCCAAGTTAGGGCCACAGCGGCGGTGAGGCATAGGGGCCGTGTCGGAGCCCAGATTCCGGCCACAGCGTTCAAGGCTTGCTCCTCGGGGACGCGACCACGTCCTCTCGCTGTGGGCTGCTCTTGCCGGCCTATTCCCAGGCCCACGTCATTGGCCCGAGTTCCATGGCCACATTGCAGCCTAAGCTTCTGGGGCCCTGTCAGGTAGGCCTTGGACAGTGGTGGCCGCAGTTGGTCAGCCTGCTGCCCCCCCCCCCGGATCCTTCTTTCTATCATCCCCTGTAGGGCAAGCTGTCAGGTGTGTGTGTGTGGGGTTTAGACCTGCGCACTCAGGGGGAAACATACGTGCTACCTTGATGCTTACCTGGGGAGGGTATAGACTGGACAACTCTGTGGGGGGAATTACGGGAGGTTTCAGGGAGGGAGCTTGCAGAGGAACGGATTTGAGGAGGGCTGCGACCCCAGACAAGCACAGAGAGAGCATTGTGGTCATGCCGAGTTCTGGGGACGCTGGGAGAAACCGGAGTGCCGGGGGGGGGGGGCGCCTGTGTGGCCCAGCATGTCACATCTTGCTAGATCTCGTATTGATTTCACAACGGGCTTTGCTACTAGTAAATTATATTTCTGTTTGTGTAAAAACAGCTGTTTTATTTAGAATAAAGGATCCCCTTTTACCACAACCACCCCCAAGCACTGACCACTCTGCCATCCAACCATATGTAACTAAGCCATCTTGTTCTTTGGGTTAAACTATGAGGTCTAAGGCGAGAGCCTTTGGTGCCAGCAAAAATAATCAGGGAATGGTTTTCAGAAAGGGATCAAACATTAAAGCTCCAGTCTGTTAATTAATTTGGAAAATTACTTTTGAATTAAAGGGATGGCTCTGTATTAGTTTCAATTCTTTGGAATGGATGGAACTTTTCATTTAAAATTTCATAAAAATAACTGGTTTAAATTAAAATCTGAACTTGAATGAACTGCATGAAAACTATCTTGAAACTTAGGAAGAGGTGAAAAGCAAGTTTGTAAGGCAATTACTGGGGGCTTCTGTTAAGGGAAAGCTGGGCTCTCTACAAGCTCTCAACCACAGTTCTCTAGTCCATCTTAGATAAAGGTATTATAAAAGCTAATTTAAACTTTAAAAACAGAAACTGAGTGAAACAGAAAAATTCACTCAATATAGAACAATGGGTGAGACAAATTTACCCCTGATGGCTGAATGCCTAGCTGTCAAAATTAAATGCTACAAAAGCAAACAAATTTCCTCAATTCCAGAGCAATTTCCGAGAATTTCCTTACTCTATGACAATACCATGAGTAACATAATGTTTCTTTTGCTAGATAACATGTTTCTAAAATCTCATCTGATGACCACATGAACATGACTAGGTTTTTAAAGGGCACTTGCTCATAGGAACACCATGCACACCACTAAAATTTTGCCATAATAGCAGCATTCCACGTGCCACACAGATATGATGCACTTTAGTTCAGTTTATTCAATAAGCAGGAATTACTGCAGCAAGAAGTTTAACCACAGCCGCACAACTGCTTGCAATGAAACAGTGACAGAACTTTATTTAATCCCTAACAAATTCTGGTTGAGTACAGTTTGATAACAGCTGTGAAGTTTCCAGAGAAGAAAATTTAAATTCCTTGGGAGAGTTAAGCATACTGAAAAAGCGCACAGGTAGTAAATCATATTACAAAGATTTAATGTAGGAAATATGTTAATCTTGAGGGAAAGCTAGGATGCATTGGTGGATGAATGTTAAGTTTTCAATAATGTAAATATTTTAACTAGCTTATTGAATTGTGAATCTGACCAGGGAAGCAGTTTAATCTGTTGCAGCAAAGACAAAAAAGGAGACTTGCAGCACCATAAAGATTAAGGGTTGGATCCAAAGTACTGTCAGTAAAGCTCTGCAACTAGAAAATTATTCTGCCTCTGCTTAACAGCCCACTAAATTTCCCAAAACGCTGTTCTTGGGGACAGAGGGAAAACAAAGCCCTCCCCATCCTTTCACTGGTAAAAATGCCTTAGGCCAGGAGAACACAAGGTTTGGATCCAACCCTTAGGTATCTAATGATTTTGCCCTAGCTAGAGATGTGAATTCCTTTGAAGGAATAGCCAGAAAAAATCAGAAATCAACTCCCCACCCTAGCCCAAAGACATCTTTCCAATGGGAAACTGCTGACAGCACTAAAAAGTCTCCAATTAAACATTTTTTCTTTTGGAATTAGTGAAATACATGTGTAGCATTACAGATAAACACATCATTTAAAATATACTTTTAAAGTACTTTTAAACTATGTTTGTTTTCTAAATGTGAATAATTTTGGCAAAAGTTAATTAACTTATTCAAGAATTCAGTATTACGTAAATGTGAATAATTTTGGCAAAAGTTAATATGCAATTAACTTATTCAAGAATTCAGTATTACAAAGTTTTACTTGATATCTAGTTATGCTAGTAGTCATGTTGTGAATGTATGAGACCATTTCTGTCCAAAAAATACTTTCTTTTGTTTACTACACAATGTGTTTTCTAATTTTTATTTTTTCCTACTTATTAAGAAAGCAAAATTTAAGATACATGTGCTAAAACAGAATAGGGTGCAGCAGTATACATCTCTCTCTCTCATTGGGTATATTTGTAATTTTGCTTTTAAACTGCATAAATATGCCAAATACAGTTTTATAAATTGATCATTTATGTATTTAAAATATTAAAATATGTCTAGCTTTGACAGGAAAATAAGTATTGCATATATGTCAGCTGTTCCCAAATTTTCTGGACGCACACCCTCCCCCCGGGAAAAAAAACATTAACAGTTCTTTCCCATGGCTTCTAGTCTACCCCAAAAAGCTTATGCTATAAAGAAAAAACTATTCATTTTTAAGATGTTGTGCGACTCTTTTGTAAATTTGAAGAGATTCTTAGTGATTAGCTGGTCTACCTAGTTTGCAGTGGTTCCTAAATTTTAGAGACAAAGGGAACAGGCATAAAATTACCATTTGCTTTTTAATGAACAGCCCCTGCTACATAACCAACTGGTTAAATTTTTTGCAATACAGATAACAGTTTAACTTGTTATGTAGATTCATTTTGATGTCACACTTGATTTTGCTGTTCTTTATGGTATTCCCTATCCAAATATGACTTTGATGCATTATAGCCATCTTAGAGCAGGGCTCAATGAATTCTAGGTGCCAGGTTGCCATGGTGCCTAGAAATTCCATTGTTGCACCTAGCATGTTCAGCAATGATTTTAGTATAGCGTCTCCTGAAAATTCCCAATTGAAATACAAAGCTTACTGATGATTTTGCATCAGAAAAGTTTGCTCTATGACATAAAAATAAATGTGTATGAGGTTCCTGTCATTGCTTGTTTATAGATTTATACTTAACACCATTCAGTAGTGGTAGATTAATTCATTTCTTAACCAGTTGCATGCCATACTATCACCAATATTTAATTAAATATATTTTTAAAGCAATAATGGAATTACGAGAAATTGGAAGATGTGAAGTTAGGGTTAGAGGTTAGTTTTTTTGTTGAGGTGGTGACAACCAGGGTTACTGTATATTTCTTTATGTACTACAACACTTTAGTCATAACTTTAATAAATTCACAAGAACTGTAGTTAGGATTAGGTTTTGTGGTAGCAATAATTACAAAATATGATCATTAAAATATGAAACCCTCAAGGCTGAAAAATCAGTCTGCCTCCTAAATTTTAGGTTTGGCTCCTAGAGCTAAAGAAAATTTGTCAAGCCTACACAAGATATAAAATTTCAATAAAATTCTATGCATCTGAATAGAAGGGCAGATGCTGATGTTCAATCTTGATGTTCAAAACTTGCTGGATTTATGACCAAGCGTATTTATAACTGCAAGCCATCTTATAGGCATATACTAGCTAAGCTTTCATTTCACTGTTCTCTGACTGCGGGTGTCAGCCACTCCCCCCCCATACTGGCGGTTATTTGTCAAGGTCATCTACTCAAGCCTGTTAATTAGCTCTCACAGTTCAGCTGTGAATCTGATATGGAGGGGGCAGCTCATTCTCACCTCAAACAGGATAAATGTAGCTATAAAGGCTTTATTTTGAGACTTTACAAAATCATAATCTTAACAGAGGGAACAAAATCACCCTCTTGCATAAAATCCTGGCAGGCAGATTGCAAAAGTGACTTTTCTGAAATACAATGGTCTAAAATTTGGCAATCACACATACTTACAACAAAATCAGTAAATATTAGAACATAATCTTTTAAACTTCTCACACGTTGGTATCTAACACCGTTAAAACTACACTACATTGACTGGGGGGAAAAGTCAACATGTTGGAAATGATGCGGAGAAATTGGCTCATTTAAGCATTGCTGGTGGAACTGTACTCATATAAAGACATTTTGGCAGAATGTGACGATTCAGTCCAACTAATCACAGACTGCTTAATTCCTATGAAACCTGAACTGATTCTGTTAAATCTATGGCAAAATAATGATATACCGCCTTTGAGAAGAAATTTAATTACCACCCTTTTTGCAGCGGTGAAAGCTACAATTGCCTCATTATGGAAGGATACAAACCATCCTACAGTCCTCATGGTACTGGAAAAATATGAGACTATACTATATAATGGAGAAGAGATCAGATCAAATTTCATACACAGATTCTGGGCCACGTTCTTCATGCTTTCAGAACAATGGTTTCCTGTCCTAGAACTTATGTCCAGCAACGACAACATTTTTAATTATCCATATTCAATTGATATTTTGCTTCTATATATTGTTTCTACACTTTTAATGCATGTCTTGTGTCTTATTTGTTTAGATGACTGTGTATCATTGCTGTCATTTATCAAGCATTGCTATAATATAGCTAATAGTATTCTTCAATCTACAACACAATCTTCCGTACATGCACTTATAGTTAGCTTAGTATTCTACCTTTGTAATGTTGTCATGCATACTATAAAAAATTGTGGTTTAAGTTTTACTCTGTACTTGTTTGTACATTAAAAAATAAAAAAATAAAAACCTTTAAAAAAATAGGGTTGTAGGTTTTTCCAGTTTATGGCGGCGCGCTGAGCAGTCGCACCCCGGACCTCCCGGGGGTGAAGCTGCGCTCTGGCCGAAGGAGGGGGTGCACAGGATCGTCACCCCCCCCCCCAGAGACCCAGCTGAAAGGGCTCTGGCCATGGAACTCTCGAAGTGTTGCCTCTTCGCCGGTGCGATGCCGGGGAATTGAGACCAGTGTTCCCTCTAAGCTGAGTTAGTGTGAGCCAGCTCACAGTTCTTTAGCCTCCGGCTCAAGTATTTTTGCCTTAGCTCAGGAAGGACGGCTCCAGAGCAAACTAATTTATGCAGCAGCCAAATCGTTTGCTCACAACTTTAATGCCACTCGCTCACAAAGTAGAAGTTTTGCTCACAAGACTCCACAGCTTAAAGGGAACATTGATTGAGACTCCTCTCCGTCCTGAAGGTTATTCGTGCTATGAGACCGAATGGAACCAAGTGACGCTGACCAGGGCAAGCGCAGGAGGTCGCGCAAAAGAAACGGAACTTAAACGAGATCTGAGGACCAACTATGAACGTGAGTTCAATCTAAGCGTTTAAATAAAAGGGGAAAAAGCTCCCCAAACCACCCATGGAACAGAAAGTGAGGCGAGCGGGGGAGAGATGCCTCCCTGTAAGCCGCCCTGAGCCTTCGGGGTAGGGTGGGGTAGAAATTCAAATATAAATAAATAAATAAAAGCACGTACTTAAAAGCGAATTGGAGGGGGGAGCGGAAGAAAAAGCGAATAAAACTGTTAAGACTTACCAAGGTGAGTTCGAGCGTACAAGCACATATTCAGAGACTTTTAAAATATCGGTTAAAGTAAACAATCCACAAAGATGGCAGGGAAGAGTACGGAGAAAGAGAAACTTTTAAAAGAGAAAGAGAAACTTTTAAAAGCAAAAGGGACTGAGAGCCCAAGACCGGAAGCAACCAGTGAGCTGGCAAAGACATTGGCAGAATCCATGCGCCCTCTGCTGGACCAGATGAATAATCTCAAGCAGCAGCTGCCAACAATGAATCAATGTATCACCACCCAGCAAACACAGTTGAGTGAGACACTTAAAATGATGAATCAAACAGCTGAGAAGGTAAAAGAAGTGGACACCACTGCACAAAAGGTGAAGAAGATAGTACAAAAGCTGGAAAAGAAGCAAATCTCCATGGAGGATCAGCTGTTACAACTACAAATGGAAAAAGCTAATTTGATTCTTCACTTTCAGGGCCTTCCAGAGACTAAAGGAGAGAATCTGAAGGAGAAGATGAGTGAATTATTGGCCCCAATGACAGAGATGAAGGCGGAATCTTTGCTGAGCGATATGGATGTGGCCTATAGGTCATATTCAGGATATATAAAGAAAAACAATCTGCCTGGGGAAATAGTGATAAGATTCTCGAAGAGATGTGTGAGGGATGCAATCTTGAAAGCGGCATCTGGAGCTCCTTTGAAAGTTGGAGATAATGCTATCAGAATCCTAAAAGACATTCCATTTGAAATAAGACAAAGGAGAAAGAA
>NW_015173145.1:491273-500660 GCF_001447785.1 Gekko japonicus | reverse complement strand
TGCGGAAGAGACTGGGCAAGGGGAAATGAAGGCTGAAGGACACTGAATTGTGCCTTTGAAAAAACGTTTTTTTTATTTAATACTAGATGCTTAGGGGTCTTTCGGGTTAACAGTGATAGTTAAGATATGAAAAAGATAATATTATAGTTGAATCAGTTCATAATGGGATTAGCGTGATTGAGAGATAACATGTGCCAAGATAACTAGATGATCTCCTCTCTTGGTTTTTTAGATAGTAGTGGGTATCTTTTCTTTATCCCTTACTGTAGTCCCCTTCTCTATTGCTGTTGTAGTTTGTAGTCTTTATAAAAATGCAATTAAAAAAATCCCAGTCACTATTCTTTCAGTCGAATATAGAGCTAGGTATTTTTCCAGCTATCCGAAATGGCTGAGCCCCCAAAATCCTTCAGGATTTTTCGGGACAGCCTGATAGCCGCAGTTAAAGGCCATTTAAATGGCTCACAGTCCCTTTAAACACCTTCCAGGTGAACTTGCCACTGGGAGAAGGCATTTAAAGGAACTGCAGGCCCTTTAAACATCTTCAGAGTTCACCAGCAGTTTGGAGAAGGCATTTAAAGGGACCATGATCCCTTTAAATGCCTTCCCCCCCTCCACTGAAATCAATGGAGAACTGGACCCCTGGTCCCATCTTTTTGAGAATGGAGGGGGGGGTGAGGAGAGGCACCAGCAGCTATGGTTCAAATGTTGTGCCTCTACCACAAAAAACAGGACACTCCCAAGCCCCAGATACCTCCAGATCAATTCCCCATTATACCCTATGAGGATCACTAACTATAATGGTTCCCATAGGGCAGCAGTTCTCAACCTGTGGGTCGCGACCCCTTCACAGGGGTCGCCTAAGACCATCAGAAAACACAAATTTTCGATGGTCTTATGATAGCAACAAAAATAATTTTATGGTTGAGGGTCACCACAACATGAGGAACTGTATTAAAGGGTCGCGGCATTAGGAAGGTTGAGAACCACTGCCATAGGGTATAATGGAGCCGAAAAAATTCGGGATTTCCAAAAAAACCCAAATCCAAATACCATACCAGTATTGGGATTCGGGAATATCAGAAAACACCGCTATTTTGCTTCAATACACCCGAACCTGAAAAATACCAATTTTTTTCTCACATCTCTACTCCAAAAGTTCCATGGATACAGCCTTGTGATTGGTTGGGAGGTTATGTCAAGCAGTTTTCTATAAATTATAGCTTTTTGATGGAAAAGAGAACCTTACCCTTTACTCTTGTTCTCCCTACCCCTCCTGTGCTGCCAGAAAATCTTTGTATTATGTTTTGGACCTCTATGCTTAAGCTGTAAGAACCATCACTGCTGCTGTAAGACCTAAAATACGCAAGTCTGCTAGATAGCTTTGTTATTTTGTGCATTAACACTGCCACAGACCTATATGGCTTGTTTTAAATGTGCTTCTTGAATTTCTTCAGTAAGGCCTACTTTTGCTTTATGTGTGTTACTCAGGGAGTGACTGAAATCAAATCCAGGAACAGCTTAGTTACGTGACTGCACCAAGGCAGAGTCAGCCTTGACAGCATACCACACACACAATACAAATACATATGTCGACCTCACACTCTACATGTTCACTCTTGATAGGATCTGGGGCAAATCTGTTCAAGTGTAAGTTTGAAAAAAAATATCCTTTGCTTTCTACGTAGTGTTGATGCAACAACTGAAAGTTAAGAAGAGTTTTCATACACTGTGTCCTCGTTGAACCCTTTGCTCTTACTTCCTAAGTGTTCCAATTCTTGCCTTCCATACAGCATATTTTTTAAATTACCAACACCAATGCATTATCTTGATGTTGCCCTCAACCATGAGTTATTTCTACCTAGATATGAACTTTCATGTCAGTCTATCACACTACCATTTTACAAGCCTTTGTCACAATTACAGGATAAGTTCAAGTTCACCTTTAAGAAATATGTTTCATGGTAAATTGTTCAGTTTCAGGTAATTTCAAGAATAGTATTCCAGCATAATTTAAATTCAGAATTTCTGCTACTGTGTCTTCCATTAGAGAAGCAGTTTTCTTCTTCTGGAGGTCCCTTAAAAAGTTCTGTTCTGTTCTAGACCCCTGATACAATCACACCCAACCCTTCACAAGGGACAGAACTTTCCTACCTTTCCCCTCCTGCTGCAGCCTAATGCACCCTTAATAACACTGGCCTCATGTTCAGGGGACCTGAGAAGCAGTGCAAAGATACACTATTAGGGTCTACAGAGAGAAGGGAAATCAGCAAAAATCATGCCACTCCCTCTCCACCAGCAAAAGCACCTTTCTGCTGATGGACAAAGACCCCTGGATACAATCACATTGTTCCAGTTTTTAGCTTCAGGTTGCTCTGTGATCACACAATGTAATTGTTCTCCCCGCAAAAGATATCACATAATTAAAAAAAGAAAAAGACTACCTGCTGCTTCCAGCAAGGCTTCTAGTCTTGCTTGAGTTTCTGGATCCACCGTTCGTAGGTCCGCTCCTTCAGCAGCACTTGACAAAAATATCTCTGATGTTGTTTTGAGCACCGGGTTATCCAGATCTTCTTGGTCCAAAATAAATGACTCAACCTATATAGAGAAATATATATTTTTTATTTATTATACTGGATTTCTAACCTGCCATACCCTGCAAATTATTATTCCTGATTAATTTTAACAATTTATTCTAAATCAGAGTAAAGTTTGAGGCGTTGTGCTGTTTCATGGATTTGATCTTTAGGATAAACATTAAAGCTTGAAATTTCAGATCCTAATTGAGTACAATTACAGTCAGATTTAATAGCATAAAAAGTACTATTCTAGATTAGTATTGCACACAAAATGCAGATTACGTACAACGCTGCTGAATTTGCTGGTCCTCCTTGGAAAGGCAGGCCCCATGAACCGTTCCCACTGAACCCTTCCCACTAACTTCATACAGGCTATCACCATAAGTACAAATGATCTGGCTCCCAACTACATCTTATATTCCAGGCTGATAATTTCTGAGGAAAGACTACTCTGCAGAAAACCAGTTTTAACATATGCATTTTATTCATTGGGGGGGGGGGAGCTTCTTGGAACTAATGATGCTTCTTTATCCAGATTAGCAAGCATAGAATTAATATTTCCAAGTTCAGGGCATCCATTCAGTAATGAGAAATTGAATTATTTTAAACTATAAACATTACATGTTTGGCCATTCTGTGTTTGAGCACTCTTGAAGAGAACAGTTTCACAGGTGAAGTTCCAACACTCTCCTAATCTAGATATTAAATTTGTTTTGGCAATCTGCAAGGTCTATAGCAGCTAACACAATGAAAGCAAGCAAATATTTCAGAATGAGTAATGGTCAAATGCCACCACTTTGAGACAGTACATACCAGAAATGAGTTTAGAGAACAGACTGCTTTCACTGCTGCCTTAGAAAAGGGGCAGATAGTAGGTAGAAAGAAAAAAGGTCTCCCTTTTCTGAAATACCTTTAAAGAATGCTTTTGAAGGACTACTACTACTTTAGAAAAGACAGCTCAAAAATGTCTTCCCCTTGTGGAAAGATTTCAGTTAGGGATGGGTACGAAATGAGAAATGAACCACGGTTCAAGCACAAACCAGGCCGGTTCATGGTTCGTTTCAAGACGGTTTTGTTTGGTCGCGTCGTTCCCAAATCAAAAAATGAACTGCCTTTTTTCTGGGGAGGTTTGTTAGAGCTGGGTGTGGACTTCTGGAGGGCCCTAGAAGCACCCATTGCAGTTGTCCATAGCTTGATTGGCAGCTCTGGGAGCTAACCAAAGAGCTCCCATTCTGCTCTATGGGAGCAGATTGTGTGTGTGTGTGCATATGTACACATACACACACATACACACCACACCCTGACTCATCTGCTTTCACTCTGAAGCAGGAAGAGAGAGGAGTTAGTCACTGTGTGAGAATGAGTTAGGAAGAATTGCTTGCTGCGTGGCTGATTTAAGGAGAGGCTAGAGCTGAGCTTTCTTGGTGGCACCTGCTTTGGGGCTATAACTCAGACATCCTAAATCCAATCTTTGCCAACCTTGGAGGGCGGGTGGAGGACAGCCTGCTGAAAACTCCCTGTGAGTTTGGCTTCTCTAACTTGTGAGGGGGCTCCCAAACGCACAAACCAAATGAACCACAAACCAGTTCAGTGAAAAGTTAGTGAAAGCTCATGTAATCAAACAAACCACCATTTTCCTGGTTTGTGCTCATCCCTAGTTTCAGTCAAACAGATGGCAAGAATAGTATATATTACAGGGACTGGGGAAGGGCATAGAAGAGCATTTACTCTGCATGCAGAAGGTCCCAGGTTCAATCCCAGGCATTTCTAGTTAAAAGAGATCAGACAGTAGGTGATGTGGAAGAACCTGAGACCTTCAAAGAGTTGACAATATCGACTTTAATACATTGATGGTGTGATTCAATATAAGACAATTTCATATGTGGTCATTAGAAAGGGAAGAGTTTCCAATTAAGAACAGTGAAGATGTTTAACTGATGGCAGTCGAAAAGTTTTTTTAGACACTGTGAAAGAGCTGAAATGGCATTTTTAAACAAACATTAAGAGAACAGTCATCTTCTATAGTAAAATGTGCCTGCATTAATTCGTGAAAGAGCTGAAATGGCATTTTTAAACATTAAGAGAACAGTAATCTTCTATAGTAAAATGTCCCTGCATTAATTGTTTGGCTGCATACAGATTTTTTCTGTATGATCTGGTGTGATCTGGTCCATGGGGTCGCGAAGAGTCGGACTCGACTGTGCGACTGAATACAGACTTTTGCCTATACATTCTAGAATCTCCCCTAAGACCCATTCATTTTACCAGAATTCACCTTAGCCTATTTCAGATGGAAGGAATAGTATATTTCTCACAATGTATTTACAAATGAACTTTGCCATTCAAAAGGAAGATTACCTGCTGTCTGCTAAAAGATGAAGGAAGCTGCACAAAAGGAGATTCCCTAGGGTCAGACCCTAGGACACCTGGGTACAGGTTGAGGGGTGGGTGGGGGACAATATGTTTTGCACTTGTAAGGCTGCAAAGCAAATATCCCTGTTCTCGGCCAAGTAATATCAGGCTACCTTAAGAAACCATTCTTAATAGAAAATACCATTCAAAACTGGCTTTCAAATATCAATCTGCCTAGCATCCTACAGAAAGGAAGGATTGCTCCAGGTACTCCTATTCTCTAACACTGAAGATCTGCTGGCTACAGAGCAGGCAATTCCCTAGGAAAAACTAGCTTTGAGTATTCGAAAGTGGCAAGCTGATGACCATAAGTGTAATTCTAAATGCCTTGCCGTGAATAGCAATTTGAAGATAAAAAGCTTTAACTGTGTAATCATTATCGTTTTCGGTATAAGAACTGTGAAAAGGACACACACTGTTAAATTGGATGGAAGTCCTGTTGGCAGGAAGGCCTTCCTCTATTCAACAGGAACTATTCCTCTGATTTGCTTTGGAAGAACCTGTTATCTTGTCATGCCAATAATAAAGTGTTTTTAATCAAATTAGTTTCTGAAGCAGAAGTTCCAAAGCAGTCTTTGTCTACTCCTTGTAGCACACTCTGCAGCCAAGAGCATTTTCCACTACATGAAATCCTTCACAGGCACAATGGATGGACTTCAATTTCACATACCACATATGGTCACCAATTCTAGGTTTAAGAAGGGATATTATAGGTGCTCCTAACGAGTTGTTATTCTTCCATGTAGTATGTGGTATGCATTTCTCCAAGTCATCTGGGAGGGTGTGACTGCATATGTGCTGCTTGCTATACAATCTTCTTTCTCACAGCATCATAGTATATGTACTTACACATCCCTCTTTTCCACCATAAACTGTAATGAGGATTTTGCTATAAAAGTTTATTTCAATGCAGATGGGTGGGAAAGGAAGTCTTGTGTCCCTCCAGCTCCACGGTCCTTCAATATGTGTGGCACGGATTTCCCCTCTCATCAGTATAGGAAATGGGATTTCTACTCCCACCCCTAAAGGTGGTGGCAGGACCATGTCAATTTGGAACAAACCTGATGTACACCTGACTTCTGGGAGATAAATGTTTGCTAGGTATAAGAGGAGATGACAATTACAGCTCTGGAGCAGAACTGAGTCTCAGTCAGGAAAAGGGGATGGGCCACAGGGATGCAACAGGGAAATGACTACTTTAAACCGCTACATATAGATTATGGGCTGATGGTCATCAAAGTCCTTATTGCCCAGTTCTATATTCTAAATCCAGGTTTATGCAATACCTTCCATACCATTAAAAAAGGAGAGCAATCCTAAGTAGGTCTACTCTGAATCCTTCTCTAGTCTACTCAATGGGACTTGCTCCCAAGAAAATGTCCTTAGGACTACACTGTCAACTGCCTATGGGGCTAGGACTTGTGCAGAGCAGACACTAATTTCTTCACAGTTCCTGAAAGCAGATCACCC
Organism: Gekko japonicus; assembly: GCF_001447785.1. NCBI lineage: Eukaryota > Metazoa > Chordata > Lepidosauria > Squamata > Gekkonidae > Gekko > Gekko japonicus. The sequence goes on along the minus strand of NW_015173145.1, from coordinate 494,202 downwards.
AAAAGGCATTTCAGACTCTATGTTTATTGCTAAGCATGAAGTAAACTCCTAGGGAAGTAGAGGTAAACAATTAAGTTCGAACACGTATAGACTTTCAAAAGAAGAAAGCTGCTTCCTTGGCCAAGTGAAAATGAAGGATGGACCTGAGTTTAAAATAAAGTGGAGAGATGTCATTAAAAACATGGTTGCACTTATTTGTTTAGACGACTGGTGTAAGCTTGCACAGGCCAGACATTTTCCTTTCTAGCTAAAGCTAGAAGGGGTACCCCACCCCAACTGGAGCCATGCATGCGCGGGATTTCCATCCAATGCATCACATGCTCCAGAGGGCAGGCACCTCCTTCCCTCAGTTCCTGTCAAGCCACCGCAAGCCCTGTAGCCAGTCTGTACTTTCTACTCCTTTTTTTTTTTTTTAAGTGAGAGCTCATGGCGGGGCAGGTGGGAAGGAATGTGTGTCTGCACATAAGACACTGATGAACAGCAGTTACAGGTAAGTGCAACTCTGTTTTTAATCTTCCATCCTCTTGTGCAGCCCCACACTGAGACCATTAGCAAGCTACTCACCGCAGGAGGTGGAGTAAGTCTCTCACTGGAACAACACTTGAGAAACAGCCTTGTCCGCATCTGCTTCTTATCTCACTTGCAGATCTAGGGCATACTGTCTTACAAATGCCCCTTCTGACACCCAGGTTGCTTCACTACAAATACCCAGGAGAGGGACCCTCCAATGATATGCAGCCAATGATCCCTATGCTCGAATGGAATGAGCTTTCACCTCCAGTGGGCATGGTTCTCCAGCTGCTGCATAATAGGACCATATGGCAGCCACTACCCATCCAGTGTTCCCTGTAAGCTGAGTTAGTGAGAGCTAGCTCACAGTTTTAGCCTCCGGCTCACACATTTTTGTCTTAGCTCAGGAAGGATGGCTTCATAGCAAACTAATTTATGCAGTAGCCAAATCGCTTGCTCACAACTTTAATGCCGGTAGCTCGCAAAGTAGAATTTTGGCTCACAGGACACCACAGTTTAGAGGGAGCATTGTACCCATCTGGACACTGACTGGGATGATGCAGCCCTACCCTTCTTGGGACCCCAATAATAAATAAACAATGTTTTATCTTTCCTAAACTGTTTGGTTCCTTCCAAGTAATAAAGAAGAGCCCTCCTAATGTCTAGGGTACATAACGCCTTTTCTGCCACCGAACTTGGAGCAAGAAAGAAAACTGATTTTTGTCCATCGTCCAAGAGGGCTGTAGACCAGAATTCCTTACTCAACCCCCTTGCCACCCAGCCGACTTAGTGGTGGATAACCCTTATCCTGAGCTCATCAAAAAAAAGCTAGCCAATCTCTAAATGACACTTGGCAGCTGTTGTGTCGGTTAGTCAGAATTTTTGGGGCTGGCTCTGCTCCCTTTGGGGGTTCTAGGGACATTTAGGCCTCTGGAAACCCTTCCTCTTAAGGAACTATGGTGACTGGAATGGGCACTGAGGATATGTGGATGTGGGTTGATGTTGCTGCCTTTGGTCCTTATAGAAGAGGGTCGCAAAATAGTGTTGACTCTGTGAGATGTGCTGCCTCTGGTTCAAAGCTGGGGGAAAGACACTCAGCAATTTAGCCATCTGACAGCTCCTCTTCATGGCTGCCAGGAATTCATCGGTAGACTGCAAGAACCGCATCAACACTTCAAAGGGGAGATCCTCAACTTGGTATCTGGTTTTCAAAAGAAGGGTCATGTTCCTGAGACAGGAATGTATCTGAAGCCCTATGCCAGACACCACTGACCTGGCCAAAATCTCTGTAGTATGCTTGCCCACACTGGTCTCCAGGAGAACTTGACTGCTTCAGATTGGATGAATTTTGCTAGAGACTGTGAGTCATTTGGTAGCTTATCCAAATACTGGGAGAGTCTTTCCCACAAGAAAAGTTAGTAGCCCCCCCCCCCATGGTCCGATAATTAGTGACATGGAAGTTAAGCAATGATGAGTCATAAAACTTGCTCCCACATGTGTCTAAATGCCGGCTTTCTCTCTCAGCTGGGGAAGAGTGCTGGTCGGGTTGATGGCATGCCTGCATATCCTCAGTGATTAAAGATGACGACGGCAGGTGGGTTAAAAAAAAATACTCAGAAATCCTGTTTCACCCTTTGTAAACTTTCAAACTTCCACGGTGTTGCTTGAGTTGATGATGGTTTTTGCCAAATCAGGACCATGTCCAAAAAACCTTCTAAAATTGGGAAGGCTACTATTCCCAGCAGGTCAAAGTAAAGCCTGCTTAGGATCCTATCCTTAGGTCGGTTGTCAGAGGTAGAGATGTCAGTGTCAAGGGCTATTGCCATTCAATGCATCTGCTCCCTGTAAAGATGAATATTTTCCTTTGAAGATGTAGGATCATCTACAGTGACATCAGGTGACGGGTCCAAAGTGAAGGACTTGAGGATGGTGCTAAGCCCACCTAGTCAAGCAGGATGGAGACATATAATATTGCAGCAAACCCAGTGACTGCCATGACCAAGGTAGTGTGACATTTGATGGAACGAGCTAACCCATGGAAATGTCACGTAGGTCTTCATCCAACACTGAGCCTCTGAAAGAAGCTAAATGAGGCGATGGGGCGTGAGAAGGAACCAAGATGGTCTCCTGACATTGTTCAGGAATGTTTGCCTGGTTTGAACCTGATGGTCCAGGAGCCATGTCAGCTCTCTCATGTTTTGACTTTTGGTGTTTTTAGCAGGCGGATCAGAGTGTGTGTGAGCCCTAGCCAATGGTTCTGATGATGGTTCCACCTCCAGGGAGACCGAGGCCGTACTCTTCGGATGGGCTATATTCCATTCTGGTGGTTGGACCCATTGGTATGAAACAGACAGACAGTGGTCCTGAACGGCAATTGGATTTCAAGGCCAAAGAGTGGAACTCAAAAAGTCAGATCCGA
>NW_015173145.1:474964-491236 GCF_001447785.1 Gekko japonicus | reverse complement strand
TTTCCCAAAATGCTGCCTTTAATTTCGAAGTTCTATCTGAACGAGCTTTTGGAGTGAATCTTTGGCAAATTGGACAGGATCCCACATTGTGTGCCTCTCCGAGGCACAATAGACAGAACTCATGGTCATCACTCTGTGTCATCCTTGTTCTGCACTTGGAACACTTCTTAAACAGTGGCCTGGACGCCACAGTCCCAACTGAAAGCACATGAGGCAGAGAGAAAATCAGTCGAGATTATCTCCTGCCGAGATCACTCTCCAAAGACAAAGAAAAGGCCTTGACGAAAAAGGCAATCCAATTTGTAGTAGATAATGAACGAGCGGAGTGAACTAGAAAAGCTTCCTCTCTTTGCAGCAGCAAAAATGGAACTGAGGGAAGAGGTGCCAGCCCTCTGGAGTACATGATGCGTTGGTGGGAAATCCCGTGCATGCGTAGCTCCAGTTGGGCCAGGGCACCCCTTCTTTGGAACTTTAGCTAGAAAAGAAAATGTCCACAGCTGGCCTGAGCAACCGCAGCCCCAATGTGGGGCTGCAGAAGAAGATGGAAGATGAACATTTATACAACACTTGTTAGTGTTTAACTCTCTCTTCTCAACTGGATTTTGCTAAAATACCAGAATACAGAGAAAAGTAGCTCTAGAGCTTTTTCCTCTTGGTACATTCACCTGAAATGTCCCCAAAGTAGAGCCACTTACAATTTTTCTCTCTGCAAATAGAAAAATCACATGTGGTGGGAAAACAATCCCAGAAACCTATCTATTCTGCCAATGGGGTAGTTTTTTCATACTGCTCCATGGAAAGCCTTTTAAGTCGCTCTCTAAACATAAAGCCCTTTGCAACATACAGATGACCAGTCCTAATATCTGCCTCACATCAGACGTATGTTTTGGAATGGAAAATATATCCCAAGTCACAAAAATGCTACAAATTATTAATTTTAGACATTCTTAGATGCTTGCTTTTAAAATTCATGGAAGCATAACTTAGCTCGCTAGTATTTTCTGTAATGATTTTATTGCATCTCTTGCAGATCCTCAGCAGAAGCACAATGCTAATCTATCATTACACATCAGAAGGTTTTGTCACATGCGCATACTGTTCTTTTCATCCAGTGTTTATATGTTAACTTTACATCATCTAATGGTGACAGATAAATTTATTTCTTGACAAGGTGCTTCCTATAACAGCTCCAATATTCAACTAAATTGAACTTTTTAAACAAATAATGAAACGATGATAAACTGATAGCCCTACCTGGGGCGAAACACACCTGCTCTGGCCTGCAGCCCCCATGTCTGCCCTGCCCTCCTGTTAATTTCTCACACCTGGAGGCTTTCCTTCCACTAGCAGAGTGGCTCGCCGCCACCACCTGACATCTGTACAGAACTGCCCACTGTGAGTGTCAGGACACCCAGCTTCCCTTCCGAGTTCTGAGGCTCTGCCATTGTATCTCCCTCTGCCCTATGTCTAGTCACCATGGGGACAGTTTACTGCCTTGCACAGCCCTGGAGGAATGGCCAATTGCCAACTGCCTTCTCCTTCCTGGTGCTCCTTTTAAAATAGCGTGTTTGAGATGGTGGAGGTCTGTGTGGTACAGAGAACTGCTCCCAGCATCCAAAGTTCAAAAATATTTATTAAAAAGAAAGTGTTTGCAAGCATACTTTTAGCACAGCACCAAACTGAGCCAGGGAACCAAAAGAAATGGGAAAACGCATATCCTCTGTCCCTTTCTCTATACATGCCCTATCAGATGTTAAAATAGGACAGGCTCCTTTTTCTTTGGATGTTACAGGCCTCAATAGAGTTGCCATTACCATGAAGCTTGCCTTTAAAATTGAGCGAGCATATGGTCAATGGCTGCCTTGCCCAAGGAGAGGTCTGTGTGTGTTCATGGATGCAGCACCGAAGGAGAAGAGACCTCCTTCCTGTTGCAAAGAAGTTTTATCACATCTGTTTCTCCCTTCACTGACCAGGTCATGCCAGGTCAAAGAAGCATTTCCTAGAGCAGTGGTGGCGAACCTATGGCACGGGTGCCAGAGGTGGCACTCAGAGCCATCTCTGTGGGCACGCGTGCCATCGCCCCAGCCAGGCCCAGACCATCATTAAAGTGTCAAATTCTCTGCCAAATAATTTTAAGTAAATGAAAGCATTTGGGATTGCTTTCCTTACTATGTTTGGATCATCTTAAGTTAATGTATGAGTTGTTTTTTCTCAAGTAAAACCTCAGTATTCAGGTTAAATTGCCGTGTTGGCACTTTGCGATAAATAAATGGGTTTTGGGTCGCAGTTTGGGCACTCGGTCTCTAAAAGGTTCACCATCACTGTCCTAGGGCTTCCTCCTGGAGATTATCTCTAAATCTGTTCTAGGCTAAAGTCCCCCAAAACTCTGTTCCCTGCTGGGGGGGGGGGGAAGACTTGTCCATCCCATTGTCTCTAGCTAGAACATTAGCATTTCTCAAGAGGTAGCTGAGGCGAGCCTGGAAAGACATCGACAGCCTGGTCTCTGCCTAGAGAAAAAAACCCAGTTAAAATACTAAGTGGAAGCTTTTGCTCATTCTCAAACCCCTCAGGCAAAAATGCATTTCTTCACACTTCCTATTGTGATTGTATGAGAGTTGCTGTCTACATAATACACTAACTTGTTTACTACTGAATTTGTTTTTTGTTTTCTACCTTCAAGTTTTATTTCCTGCCTCTCACACAACAAAATTAAGATATACATGTTAAGACAACATAGGGTGTCTCAATACTGGGTATGACTGCAATTTTGTTTATGAAATGCCATGGCATTTATAATTTCAAATTCCATATGTATGTCAAGCAGTACAATTTCATATTCTAAGTTTAAATTATGCACTTATGTTGTTAAAGCATTGTTTAGGTTTGACAGGAAATTAAGTACTATTTACTTTCCCCAAAAATTTCCTCTCCATCTCTAAGAAAAAATGAGGAAAACAACAAAATTTTCCTGCAGCCTCAAAATCTGGAAATTTTACATGTCAATATCTCATAATAAGGCTGCCTAGTTAAGTTCATGGCTGAAACAGCTTGGAGGTATCTCTCCTCCTGCTCTTAGTTACTACTATGCTGCTAATAGCAGCTGCCACCACAGTGCTGAAACTAGTAAATATTTTACATGTCCAGGGATAGAAGAATACAAATACACTGAAAAATGGAGCAGAGAAATGGGTTTACTTGAAATTACATTTGAGGGCAGCTTATTAAGGGGAAATGTTCAACCCCTGTACTAAAAAAAAATGAGGCTGGCTCAATGCCAAGGTAGGCATGATGCTGCAATCTGTCTCTGTACAGGCACACTACAGGGATCCCCAGAATATATGGATTTTCTGTGCTTTTCGTGTACATCTCTCCTCCCACCGTGACATGAATTTACTACTGTGCTGTAAGTGTACATTTCTCATCAGAGCCTTCCTAAATTTAAGTGAGAGCATCTCACAAAGTATCCCAACCTGGAAAGCCAAGGCTAGCCCGTTCATGTCAGATCTCGGAAGCTAAGCTGGTTTGGCCCTGGATAGTATTTGGACGGGAGACCACCAAGGAATACCAGGGTTGTGACGCGGAGGCAGGCAATGGCAAACCAACTCTGAACATCTCTCGCCTTGAAAACCCTACTTAGGGGTGTCCAAACATACGGACCAGGGGCCAAAATTGGCCCATCCAGGGCTCTTATCCAGCCTGCAAGCAACTGATGCAAGGGAGGGAAGGCAGGAGCCTGCTCGGGGGGGGGAGTGAGGAAGAAAGCATATGCAGTGAGGTGTGTGTGGCCGAGATAAAACAGTGCGGGGGGAATGGCAGTGAAGGCTATGAAAGAGGTGGCATGGCGTTTCCCCCCCTTTCCAACCACAACTCAGCAAGGATTGTCAAAGCCATTTCATGGGGGGTGGATCCAAGTGGCCGGCACTGCCACTGCCACACCAAATGGTGACCATGAGGGGAACTGGTGAGAGCAGGCGCACAGAGAGGTGGTTTGCCAACAGAGAGATGGGGATGGTAGGGTAAAGAGGAGAAGGCCAGCGTGTGGATTTAGGCTGTCTTGTGCGTACCACTCTGAGGGGAAAGACATCTCGACCTTGGAAACAGGTGGAGGAGCAAAGTGAAAAAGGGACACCGCTGTCACCACCACACAACTGAACAGCCATGGAGCTGGGAGGCAGAGTGAGTACTCGGGAGGATGGGGGACTGCAGCTTCCCTTCTGTCCCACATCCGTTCTCAGCTCATGAGGAAAAAGCAGTTGTGGGAGGACAAAAAGCACCCCTTGGGAGATTCTGGAAACAGCCTCTCTTGTCAGGCCTTCCCTTCAGCCCTGCCACTTCTGTGGGAAATGTAGGAGGTATGAGAACTGGTGGAGGGGGGGGGATCTGGGAGAGCCAGGTTCAGCAGCCTCCCAGCCAGAATCCTGTCAACTTGGTCACCCAGGTCCAATCACTCAGCCTGGACCACCTCACAGGGTTGTTGTTGGGGATGGGGCGATGGAGGGGGAAGTCTGGCATGCCTCCTCAAGATCCTCAGAGGCAGGACAGGGGAAGAGAGGAAACAAAGAGCCAGAGACGGATAGTAGCTGGGGGTGGTATGGTGAAGAACTACCTTATTTACCTGGAAGGAAGATGACTAATCTCCTAAATGTGGTACATATACAAAAGCAACTAATTTGTATGGAAATGTAAGATAACCCCCTTTTTTTCCCTGGGGGGGGTAACCTAGTCTTGCATATGATTTATTGTGGCTTTTGTGGATTCCCCCAGAAAATCAATTGCTTTCACTTCTAGGAATCAATTGCTTTTGTTTATATTTTGAGTAAAAATTAATATCATTAATTGGGTTTGCCTGTGTCATTTATAAAGTTTATATCCCCAGTACCTGGCATTACATTTTATGGCACACACGGCCGGAAGACAAAGTAACATTTATGTCAGGTCTGGCCCTCGTAACAAATGATTTTGACACCTCTGCCCTATGGGGGTCGCCATAAGTCAGCTGTGACCTGACAGCACTTTCTACTACTATCTCACATAGCATATTCTGCATTATTCAATATCACTGACTAATGATTAATCCCAATAAAAACAATACACAATGCGAAGTTCCAGGATCCAATACTGATGTGACATCTCTCCCCCAATTAGATATTAAGAGAGGACCTTCAATTAATACCGGTGTTCATAACATTCTGTCACATTTTATTTGGATCCAAGATTTCTGGCAACAGATACTAGAAATTCAATGCATTACATGTACTTTCACTTATTTTGGCACTATCACAACCTAACTGCACTATGGAGAAGTGGAATGCTGCACAAATCTTGTCATCTAACTGAATAAGCTTCTTCATCAACTACTTCATTCTGTGATTCATCCTTTTAAAACAAGTTCTTCCAAAACACAAAAGAGTGGATCTCCCAAGCAGTGCTGGCAGTGATGTGGGTTTTCTCAGAAAAACTCTGGAAAAGTTTCTTATTCAAATTTAAATAAATAATTAAAATATTTCAATAATATCAGCAAAAAGAGGCAAGTGCACCATGTAGAAGTACTGGGGTTTGTCTATACTTCATATCCCACTTTTAGCCCATCTAACATGACTTGCAGCACAACAGCCTTAACCTCTATATTTAAACAGACTATATATGAAGTAGAATTTTTTCCCATGGGAAAATATAGCATTGGAAAATTTCCCACCCTGCATCACTGAGTGCTGGTAGCTCCTTTTCATACATGAAGTGAACAAAAGGTAAACTGTCTCCATCCTCACTCCAACCATGCTCAATCTGGACTAGGCTCAGAAAGAAAAAGATGGGTGGGGAGAGACCAGACTGACTCCCCCCTAGAAGCCCATTTTTAAGTTCTACCCCAGGTGCTACTGGTGATATCACAGGGAGCAAAAGCAAGGCATGGGACCACTGCATTAAGCGATCCCACCACCCAAAGCACAGGCTTATAAGGAATGTACTTAAGGAAAGTGAAATACATAACTACCTATAGAATTGAAAACATGATACAAACAGGGGGTCACACAGACTCAATGGGGAGAAGACAACAATTCAGATAGTTCCCCCCAATAAAATTTCAAAAGCACGAGCAAGCCAATTTCTGTTCCCCCACAGTTTTCTTCACTTTCAATGCTCAACTGTTCTCAGTAGAGATTCGGGGTGAAATTTATTCCCACAGAAAATTTTCTGTTTCCATTCACTGGTGATTCCATCACCAATACAATATTTGGCAAACTTTGCAGTTTCAATAGTGTAGTTATGGTTTTTAGGTGACTATCAACCTAGGAAACAACAAAAGGGAAAAAAACAACAACCTGAAAAGCAAGTCAAGAACCTAGAAGGTTGAGTGGCTAAAACACTGTTATTTATTACAAAGTGTCAAGTAACTACAGACTAGTTTTTAGTCTGTAGTTACTGTGCACTTCGTAATAATGTATTTTGTTCTGTGCTTTAGCTGCTCAACCTTCTAGGTTCCTTCCAAGTGACTATCACCAGGAATTGTGAGAGAAAATGCATTTAAAAAGCCATGTATCTAACCAGTTGCATAGATCAAATCAAACCCCAATATAAAATTATTGCTTATGTGTCTCCCTCTCACACAGTGTAACCACTGATCTGCTATGGAATTCACAAGTAATGACAGAGAAAGACGGTGAAACTGAGGTAACCCAGTGACCTCAGTGGAAAGGTGAACTCTGCTGTGGACAACGTATCACATACAGTTCTTTGAATGTGCTAAAACTGGTGGGTGAGCAGTTTTCATAGCTGTCCCCCCCCCCCTTAAATTTAAGGAAAGTACATACTATATTGTCTGATAAAAAATAATTTCCACATAAATCTTTGAGTTTGTTTCAACATAACATAATCACATTTGATTAATTTTTCTAATCAAATATTTCAACACAAGTATTTGTTGCTGTTGGGACATAAAACTGATAAGGCACTTTTAAAATCTTATTTACTTTGTTCATCAAAGATACATCAGAATAAAAGTTAAATCAGATCATGTTCTATTTAAGGCACTGGAAAACCCCCCACACCCAAATACATCACTGGCTCTCAATCCTGTGTACTTCATCAAGCTATTGGGGGGGAACACATTTTTAAAGTCACTTTCCCACGTATCTGGGGGGACCAAGGACAGAGAAATCATACATTGTCTCTGAATAGCCTTGGTTTGCCCTGACCTGGATAGTCCAGACTAGCCTGCTCTTGTCAGATCTCGGAAGATAAACATGGTGGGCCCTGGGTAGTATTTGGATGGGAGACCAGACCTCCAAGGAATACCAGGGTTGTGACATGGAGGCAGGCAATGGAAAACCACCTCTGAACATCTCGTCTTGAAAACTCTACAAGTTTGCCGTAAGTTAACTGTGACTTGATGGCAAAAAAAGAAAAAGCCTTGTTTCTCTGCTTTTGTGCTTGATGTGAGCCACCCACTATTACCATTAAATATGCTAAAAAGATACACTCAGCAACTGATGGTGGTACTGAGTTTTTAACATATTTGACTGTAAACTACAACTCTGAAATGTGGCATGTGTACGCAAAAACACCTGGATTACCAGATTAATCTGAAAAAAACATTTTGCTAGATTTCTACCTCAACAGATTGAAGAATTACTCCAAAATATATTGGATACCTTCATTTCAGAGTAGAAGATGAAATCTGGGATGTGCCTAGAGCAATGCACATTGACTCTAAGAGAAGCCTGTACACCTTCCCCATTAAGTACAGCCTGAAGGGGTTACAGCAGGTTCAAGAACATAGGGAGAGCTGCAATTTGGTACAAACACTGCCCCAGTAAAACAGATTAATAGAAAAGAGTGGGAGGAAACAGGTAAGACACAACAGTCATAACCTAGGTCAGTGATGGCGAACCTTTTGGAGACCGAGTGCCCAAACTGCGACACAAAACCCACTTATTTATCGCAAAGTGCCAACACGGCAATTTAACCTGAAAACAACTCATACATTAATTTAAGATGATCCAAACAAAGTAAGGAAAGCAATTTTCATTTACTTAAAATTATTTGGCAGAGAATTCGACATCTTAATGATGGTCTGGGCCTGGCTGGGGCGATGGCACGCATGCCCACAGAGAGGGCTCCGAGTGCCACCTCTGGCACCCATGCCATAGGTTCGCCACCACTGACCTAGGTAATAAGCCTTTCCACACAGGGCAATAATTCAGCACAGAGTCAAGCCATACATGGGACAGAATACTCTAGAACAGGAAGAATTCCACTGCCCTTTCATGTACTTGAATCAGTGCAGGACTTGGGGAAAATCTGTGATCTTGGGGGTTACATGACAGCAGGGAAACTGAGTGAAAACTGTATGGGGATATGGGGACTGTCACCTTCAGACCCTCTGACTGGGGAAGGAACCTAAATTTGAAATGCAATCTGCATTAGTGTTCAAATGCAAAAGGAAACTGGGCTTCAATACCCCCCAATCAGTGGGTGGATATAAAAATTGGGCAGTCATTTCTATAACATCCAACAGGCTAAAAATTGATAGTGTCATAGTATAACTCAATTATTAGTGAAGCCTGCTTTTTTTTAGCCACTCCAATGGAAATTAGGAGCTTATCGCACTTGTTTAACAGAGGGCCACATTCCAGCAAAACAGAAAAAGTATTTTCCGGTGTATGTGCTCACTGTTGACCTGAGACAGCCTCAGAATATTGGAGGGGTTTGCTGAAACAGGCAGCAGAAATACAAACCTACTAAAATAAGCCACATGCATGGAACTGTTTCAGTTACTTTAACAGTAGGGAGCTGCAGCCAGTACAGAAGCAATGTAAGTAAAGCCTGCAGGATCAGACGGGCCACCCATCTAGTGCAGCTTCCTGTTTCACACAGTGGCCAACCAGGAACTTTGGAGGACCAAACGAATATGGCATGGAGGCTGAGGCAAACCTCTGCTGAAGCCTCCCAGCACTGGTAACCAGAAGTCAGCTGCCTGTGAATATGAAGGCTCCTTGCAGTCACCATGGCCAGTAGCCAATAATGGACGTCTCCGGCATGAATCTGTCTAATCCCCTTTTTCAACTATCTATGCTTGCAGACAGCACAGATCAATTCTTCTCCAAGTAAAGAAGTATTTCCTTTTGTCCGGCTTGAACCTACTTCTCAACAACTTAACTAGGTGCTCCTGAGTTCTAGTATTATGGGGAAATGAGAAGTAATAGTACATCCATTACTGTAAAAATCATGTTATATTTACTCACTGTCAGCCAAAGATCACAGAGAACAAAGTGAGCAGTGTTTTTACTTTAAGATATTTAGAGGAAGAAAAAGATAGATATCTGTAACTGTGGAGATTAAAGCAAATATTGAGTTGTCTTGTAAATATATTTCACCCATACAAATGTGTTTAACCATTAAATGCAATGAACAAAACTTATTTTTGTTATACGGACATAATTAATTAATGGCTTCACAATGCAGGAACAAACATAAGCAATGGGTTCCATCCTGCCAATCATTCCCATGTACCTGGGGGGAGGGTGCCAAAACCCCCTCATAATTTTTCTGGTGGTCCCCTCTAGCCCCCAAGCAGCATGCGGGGGGGGGGATTTTGGCCTGCAGGAGGAGGGGGAGAAATAGAGAATACATCAATAACGTAGGTTCTCTGGGAAAACCTGAATGCAATTCAAGTTTTAAATAAATAAATTAAATATTTAAATGTTAGTAAAAAGGCAAGCCAGGACCAAGTATAAGCACTGGGGTTTGTCAATGCCTCATATTCTACATTTAGCCCATCAAACATGTTGCATTTGCAGCACAACAGCCCTAATAACTATAGACAAACTATATTTATATATCTTAGGTGGAAAGCTTTCCATAGAAAAAATATAAGATTCAAAAATTTTCTGCAAAGGTTTTTGCCCCACATCACTGATATCCAGCAGCAGGGATTTTTTGGCAGGTTCCGAATCATTGATTACATTTTTATTTAGTGACCACCTTGACCTTTGCCACATACTTGATACTAGTGGTCTACTTTACATATTTTAACTCTTCACTTGGCTAAGATGCACTTCTGATTGTATTTTTGGGGCTATGCAATGCTGTTTTTGATGCTGGGGCAATTCCCCCCGCCCCGTATTTCAAAAAATGCTATGAGAATAAAATCAGGCACTGAAAATTATAAGTATACAGTGAGTGTACCCTGAAGCCTTGAACATTATGCAATAAGAGCAAGTGATGTTCAATAAGGTAGAGCTAAATGTTTTCTATCACACGGAATTATGTTTGACCGAATCAAGTCACTCCACTTTGCATCCTGCTATGCATTTGAACAAGAGTTTACGTATTTCATTCTAATTTGGCAAATCCCTACATAAGACCTGAAAAAAGAAAGGAGCTACAAGAACTATTATAATAGTGGGATAATTATAGGAATATTCTAAACCAGTGCAGACAAAACACTGCCAATTAACTTAACCATGCTTATGCAACCAGGAACAAGCTGAGAAACAATGTACTCCCTTCCCTCACTAAACATGTTCTCCAACTCTTCCCCTGCTAGTTTTAATCATGGTTATATTTTATACTATGGCACTGCTACTGACTAAAGGTAAGGCTAGCCAGGGTTCCTGCTTAACCCAGCTATGAGGGCAGCTGAGTTCAGTTTACTGTTAGGAGCACTTAAATGAGGTTAAAGAGGAAAAGGAGGGGGTGTAGGATTTGTGTTACAGAAGGGAGGGACTGGAGCCAACTGTTTAACCATGGTTAGGCAATCCTCAGTCCTCTGTTGTTTACCAATCTTCCCAGCTGACTATACTGTATCACAATAAATTTAAGATCATTCACTTGAAGACTTAATAATGCAAATTTTAAACTGTTTATCAAGTTATCACAAAAGAAAACAGCACTTTTCCCGGTGCTTACATCCTAGAAGCATCTCTGAGACTGACTGGAGTTAACAGGTATACTCAAATGCAGTGTTCCCTCTAAGCTGAGTGAGTGTGAGCTAGCTCAGTTTTTTAGCCTCTGGCTCACACTTTTGTCTTAGCTTAGGAAGCATGGCTCCAGAGCAAACTAATTTATGCAGTAGCCATATCACCCGCTTATAACTTTAATGCCAGTAGCTCACAAAGTAAAATTTTTGCTCACAAGGCTCCACAGCTTAGAGGGAATATTGCACTTTTTCATCAGAACCATGATGCAACTCCTCCAAATCAATGTAAATATAGTAATAAGGGCAAAATATTAAAATCAACATAACCCTTAAAAAAAAGCTCCTAAGATCTTATTTTTATGGCAATAAAGAAAACATAGCTGATGCGGCGTGTAAGTCACAAGAAAAAGAAGAAGAGATTGGATTTATACCCCGCCCTTCACTACCCAAAGGAGTCTCGGAGTGGCTTACAATTCCTTCTCCTTCCCCTCACCACAATAGACACACTGTGAGGCAGGTAGAACTGAGAGAGCTCTCTTGAGAACTGCCCTTGAGAGAACAGCTCCGAAAGAACTGTAACTGACCCAAGGTCAACCAGCTGGCTGCATGTGGAGGAGTGGAGAATTAAATCCAGTTCTCCCAGATTAGAGTCTGCGCCCTTAAACACTACACCAAACCCACCAGATATGTACAAAATTACTCTTTATTAGAGACAGTTATGAAAAAATTGTCCACTGAATTTTAAAGGGAGTTAGGTTTATCTTTACTCCAAAATACTGGATAATAGAAAGAAACCTGTTCTCTGCAGCGAACATTGTTTTGACTTGCAACTGGACAAAAAAAGCACTTCAGAGCTAGGCTTCATGTTGTGGTATTGTGTGGATATTACAATTATTCAAATATCAGTGAAGAACTCTTTTAAAGCAGGCTTTATACTGGGAAAACCTTTTTATTCAAACTATATACAGAACACTATATTGTCCATTTTGCAACATATTTGTCAGTATGTCTTCCATATTACTGGTGTAATATTTTAATGCTTTCACTTCTCCTTTGCATTCAAGCTTATGTTAAGTTTTGGGAAAATTCTGAAAGTCATTTTAAGATCCACAAATCCATGCCCCGGGGGGGGGGGGGCCTGGAAACACCTTTGAGCAATGCTGGAAGAGTTGCCACTATAGCCCCCCCAAGGGTGTGTGGGGGGGGTCAGATTTGATGTACAGCACGTACCCTCAATGTACATATCATTACAGGCAGCTGACTTACATCAAGTAATTGTTTACCTTGAAAGGTAAGAGCTCTCAAGATCTCTTTCAGAGGACAATCTTTCTTACCACCTGCTACCTATGAATCCTTTAACTGAAGATGGGCTGGAGCAATTCAAGTTCCCAGTCACTGGATTCTTAAAAACCTGATGTTATCCAGGGATTATGTACATTTTTACAACTGTGTGGACCTAAGGTGTTCATTAAGTCAAAAACATCATCTTGAACTGGATACACAGAATCCTAGGCCAACCACACTCCCATCACTTACTGCCCTAAGGAGTTAAGTCTCTATCTTCTGCATTCGTATACCACCAAAGAGTATTCAAGAGCTATTCTCACGCTCAGTACACTCCAGTAATCTGTCATTAAAGATAGAAAATTATTGTGGATTTATACCCCGCCCTTCACTACCCAAAGGAGTCTCGGAGTGGCTTACAATTCTTTCTCCTTCCCCTCACCACAATAGACACACTGTGAGACAGGTAGAACTGAGAGAGCTCTCTTGAGAACTGCCCTTGAGAGAACAGCTCTGAAAGAACTGTAACTGACCCAAGGTCAACCAGCTAGCTGCATGTGGAGGAGTGGAGAATTAAATCCAGTTCACCCCTGCTAAGCTCCCGAGATCTGACGAGATCAGGCTTGCCTGGGCTATCCAGGTCAGGGCAAAGGCTGCAGCCTTCTTAAAGAGCTGACACTGGACCAAGAACACCCTAAAGCTCTGAATCTAAGTTGGCTGAATCTTGACAGGTAGCCACAACAAGAGAACCTATCAACAGCCATTGACTTAGGAGCTGAATCCTGGTAGAACTGTAGCAACATAACTCAGGCTTAAACTAAATACACTGAAGTTTGGAAAGTATTTTTCAGACCAAATAAATGACCTCTTATCCATTTAAAAATGCTAAATCCATTAATGACAGGAAAAAGCTACAGTAAAATAACTGAAAAACAGAGCCATAGGGGACTCGAATGCCTTTTAATTCAGCTGTTAATGACAGGAAAAAGCTACAGTAAAATAGCCATAGGAGACTAGAATGCCTTTTAATTCAGCTTGCCCACACTTTTTCATTATAGTCTAGTAGCAACGTTACTGTTGTATGTATATCACCCTTGTACTACCAGTCTCTCAACATGCAGATTAACAGAAGAATCATTTCAATTATTGTTCCAAGCCGGAAGACCATTACAGAAAATGCAGCGGCAGTTCTCAACCCACTCTGCTGATATGTTAAGAAAGGAAAACCCAGCAGAGGAAGATCTAGAATTTCACAATAATGATACACTTATTATTATTATTGTGTTAACTACAATATATTTTTGAAAGATATCAGAAATGTCATATATTTATCCTATGATCTACTAGCTTTATTTACAGAGATCCACTTTATCCCAGACCCTAGCGGGAGACACTGATAATCAAGCAGGCTGCAACTGAAACATTCAGAGGCAAAACCTGCCCTAACATGCAGCAGCAGGTTGGGCCCCCACACTAATCATCTTTCCAAGTACACTTTTATTTTCTTCGAAGTGAATGACTGAGATTCACCCCACTGGAAAAAGAACAATGTTTCACTCCCAACAGTATAACATCAGGTTTCCCCTGACAAAGACCCCCCAACCTCTACAATATATAACTTCCTTTGACTTCCCCTCTCCCCTGCCATTAAAGGTGTTTCACTAATATAAACCTGGCTGTTAAGGACTTTTCATAACATCCTCTTTTTCTTAACGCTCACGCACATTTCCCCTAAACTAGTTCTTACCTATCCCCAACCCTACCATTTCATTATTTGAACTGTTTTTATTTCTACTTTTACTGCCCAATCAAACTTTCAAGACTAAGGAAGAATGATTCTCTCCTCCTAGTCTGAGACCATTCTTCTCCCCATGATTTAATACAGGTGATATAGTATTTTGTGAAGTTTCTCAACTGCCATATGGTCCCAGTCCTGGTAATACTCCAGCCTGTATGCTGAGAAATTTTTTCCCTAAGGAAAGCATTTTTATCTCTATGAGAAGTAGTTCTTCCACTATATTCTCAGAAAAGTTGAATTCGCAAAACCTCAGGACCTGGCATGTTCTTCTAGCCTCTACCTCCCCTCTACCAACAGAAACCTTTACATCAGCAATGAGTAATTTGTCCAGGATTAAGAATCAAACATGTACAGAAACTAAAGCAACATTCAATTTATATCATTTCCATAGCATTCCAACTTACAGTGGATGCTTAATACCAGTCAAAAGACTCAGTGCCATTATCCATCAGTATTTTAGTTACTAAGACTAAGGGAATGGGGATGTCTGCAGCTTTTGCCAAGAGATGGATTTAACAGGGACCAAAAAAAGGAAAAGAATGTACACATTAGCTTAAGGCAACATACTCAAACTATGTTTTAGGGCAATAAGAGTTTCTTGGATGCTCATCAGGGATTCTCCTCAATGAAACTCAGTAACAGCGGACAACCATCCCTGGAAGATAGCATACCCATCATTAGCAATCTTCCCCTGCAATGGGCACCCACAGTGTGCTCTGCAAGTATTCTAGGGTGTATTCTGGATGTATTCTAGGACATAGTGTGTCAGATTTATTTGTTCAGCCCTGCAACTAACATACAGAATGGAGGTCCAATTTTCAGAGCACAAGGGATAAATCAACCCACTTCCCACTTACCTCTCTGTCGTCTGCCTCTCCCTACCCCTAGCACTTTGCTCGTAAGCCAAGCGCGGATTTTTATTTTTTTTTAAGATAGGAGAAAAGCAACTGCAGGGAACACACAGTTCAACTTTCCTCATTTGCTCACACTACTCTGCTTTAAAAATCACACACGTGATTGGGGTAGACCTAGAATTAAGTTAACAGACTTCACTATCATGTCTATTTTGTGTCCCTCAGGGCAACAATGAAGCCTAAGAGGCCTCGCTGCGTGCTAATATGTGCCACAGTACAGTCCCAGAATCCTCTGCAACAGTCAAGTTCTGTGGCATCTCAGCTGATAAGTCAGTGTGGATAGGATTCCCTGAAAGCACAAGGATTGAAAGACACTTGGTTAAGGGACAGTTTTATTGTGCCAGAAAATAAGGATGCTGAACAATAGGCAGACATATTGCAGAAACTGGTGTTACAAATTAAAGGAGATCAGTGTTACTTTGCTTGTGTCCCTACTAGTTTTTCCGTCAGATCACACACTAGTTAGACTGTACACAGTGATTCCCCCTTTTAAAAACTTACCTAATATTACCTGGAATAAAATGAAACATAATTTTTCAAACACATCTACAAACACTTTTGATGAAAATGGAAGCTTCAAAATCCTAACGACATCCTGTAGGCTATGCAACACTGTACACTTTATGCTATTTTAAACCTATCTAAACTAAACACCTAAAATAAGGTTATTACTTTTAAAAAATGGTTATTAGACTTCTTCAAAGAACACAACACACCTAGATATAAAAACACATGTATGATTACATCACCAAAGAGCTACTACAGAACCCCTAAGTAAGAATTAGAAATGAGCCCACAACAATTTTTTATTAGCCTACCTGCCCACATGGACATTTGTGACCAATAAATAAATAAAAAAAATCCTGCAGTTTTGGCCCAGAAACCCGTAGGAAATTCTTGCAACAGAAGATCAGGAAAAGCACATATTTTAGGCACCTGTTATAAATAGCATTGTCAGAGATGCAATTTATATAATGTGAAAACACACACACACAAATAAATAAATATACATAAAAGCTTACAGATGAAAAGACTGACACGTAATCCTCTAGCGTTGCTGGTACACGTTTTAAATTTGAATAAAGAAACTGATATATTAACTGAACTACACTAGACACTGCCCCTGCTTATCTTAAAACTCCTGGACCTTTTGCATTTTGGATTCCCAATACATCCAGTACGGAGGATTGCCCTCGTTTGGAATAGCAGGAGACTTACACAACCACGGAAGCACCGTCCACGGCAGCAGTCAGCATCACGGCCTGCCTCCCTCCCTCCACAAAACAATAGGAGCGAGGTGCAATAGCTGTCAAAAGGCTTTTTACGGCTTAGTGGCCTAAAACAGAAAAAATATATCC
>NW_015173145.1:466485-474349 GCF_001447785.1 Gekko japonicus | reverse complement strand
GGGGGGGGGGGAAGCGCCCTCTCCTTCCCCTCACAGCAGCAGCAGCGCCACTAACTTCTCACACCCTACCTGACCCACGGCCGCTGCGATGCCCTCGCTAACCCGTTCCGCCGCTCCCATTGGCTAAGCCCCTCGGAGGGACGGGCCCCATTGGCCGGCGCGCCCGTCGATCCCAGGCGTCGTCACGCGCCCCGCCGCCCTCCCGCCAGCAAGATGCTTTGAGAGCACACGCTGAGGCGGTTTGGACTGCCCGCCCATCACCTTAGGACTTGTGCGGTCGCTTCCTGAAACTCCTTCGGTATCATTGGGCAGCCCCTCTGTCAATCAGGCACAGACGCCAGAACTTGCGTCGCTGAATGGGCAGGAGATCGGTCGCTCAAGACATTCTTGCGTTTCATTGCGCAGAGCACGCGTCAATCGCGCCGTGCTCCTCTTGGCGGCCTGCGATTGGGTGACGCCCCTTTCGTCCCCACCTTTCTCCCTTTCTGAGCAAAGGTCTCGGTCAGCGAGAACGGACCCCCCCATCGCAGTGCTGGGGGCATTGATTGGGAGAAAGGAGTGTCTGTTAATCATAGGGCCCACCTCTAGGAGTCCACCTGTCTTCACACCCCGGGCCAAAGCTCTCCGTAGTGGGAGCGTGATTGGACGCGGCGCACGTCAGTCACGGGGACCTGAAGGCTGTTTCCCGGCTAACCTCCATCCCATATAGAAAGCCATCCGAGTTGCCATTTTGTGGGATTTTCCACTCAGGCCGGCCTCTGACCCAGGGCCGCTCGGCTGGGCCGTGCCGAGTGCGAAGCCTCAGAGGGGGGGGACCAGAAGGCGCAAAGGCTGCAGAGGCCTAGCCACTGGACACGGCCCAGGTCCCCCACTCTCTCCTTTCCTCCAGCCTCTGGCGGCTTTGCAAGGCCCCGGGCAAAGGAAGGTCGTTCCCCGAGACCTCCTGCGCCTTCCCACCAGCTCCTCGCCCTTGCCCAAGGCTTCTCTGCGGCCTCCTCTCCCTTAAACAATAAGCCGGGCTTGCCACGCACGGCCTCTCAGGCAGCGTATCCAGTACAGTAACCCGCCGACAGCTCTGACCTCTGGTAGCCAAACTGCAGATTTTTTTTTTAAAAAAATAAAAGATTTCTATTGATTTTCAAAGAGATACAGAATAAAGAAAAGGTTAAGGTTAAAGCGTGTTATATTACTAATAACATTTTGCAGATTAAAAAATACACGCAATGGCCAATGGGGCCAACCGAGGCTATCGATTTTTTTGTTTAATGATATATATATCTTTTCAAATCTCCAGCAATGTTGAAGAGGGATGTCTCTACATGTGCAGATGTTGAAAAATAAAAAACTCTGGCATTGCCTACGTTGCCTTAGCAACCCCAAATGGCACCTGGAGGAGGTGAGCATGGAGGCCACTGAAGGGGAGGGGGGGTGTTAAGGAGTCAGCAGAGAGAGTCCTGGAAGTGCAGAGCGAAAGCGAAGTCTAGAGTTGAAGGGTTTCCCCCTTGGTTTCCCTGCCCACCCCTCCACCCCTTCAGAAGTCAGTGTGCATCGATTGCAGTCTTGGGCAAAAACAGATGCTGTGATATCACGTGTGTTAAATGTGGAAGTGCCCAGTTGTCAATGTGATCACGGCCTCTTGGGCCGTGTGCTGAAACTGGATTCTGTCAGACACTTTGGCCTATTTGTTCCACATCCCTTTAAAAAAAAAAAAGTTTTATTTTCGATTTAAAAAAAATAGAACTATAACACATTCCTGAGTTCCACCTCAATCTTTATGCCTCCGTAAGACATCTGAGCTATTGCTAAATAATTCTGGGCTGTGTTGACGAATTATTCTCTGTGTTATGCAAGTATATATGGGAATTATCCCTCACAGATAATGCAAAGGTGTTGGAAGTAGTGGTTCCTGCATGTGGAAAGGGGATTTCGAGCACTCCTATTTTTTCTTGACATGATGTGGTTGCTGTATTTCCCCCCACTTTTCAGCCGAAGCTTAACTTCCAAAATAGCTTGGGTCAATTATAAAGCAATAAAAATGCCAATTAAACTATAATAAAGATGTACTGAGGAAGGGGGTTCTCAGTGAGGTCCTACTCCAGAGACACACTGTCGGGGTGTCTGCTTTCTTTCTTTTCTCCCTCTGGATTTAACAAGGAAGTTGTCATTAGGGTGAAGAAAGCTTTCAGATGTATCTGGGCACAGCCATAAATAATAATAAGAAGAGATTGGGTTTATGCCCCGCCCTTCACTCAAAGTCTCAGAGGGGTTTACACTCCTTTCCCTTCCCCTCCCCACAACAAACACCCTGTGAGGTAGGCGAGGTTGAGAAAGCTCTAAGAGAACTGCTCTTTCAAGGACAGCTCTGACAGAACTATGGCTTGCCCAAGGTCATCCAGCCAGGTGCAAGTGGAGGAGTGGGGAATCAGACCTGGTTCTCCCAGATTAGAGTCCGCGCACTTAACCATGACACCAAACTGAAGAACTGGTGTTCTTTCTCTGATGCCCTCCGCATAATGTAGTGATTACATTTACTAGTCTTTATGCAGCCACACTCACAAACGACCTTAAGCTCATTCACATGCATGTAAATATATCCTTGTTTTTATGTTTTCCCGCAACAAACAAAATGGAAGCTCATAGAACGTGGGCTTTTTCTGCTCTTGTCAGGATTTATATATATGTTGCTCATGTGAATGACAAAGTTCACAGGCCAGCCCCCCTCCCCCATGAATCAAATATACAGAACATTTTGGTTCAATTCACGACACTTTAGTGTTAAAATACTGTTAGGGCTTGGACTCTGATCCCTGTGGCTCATTCTATACTACATGATAAAAGGTATGCTAATGTGTCTGAAGGCCTGCTGATATCTTCTCAATGGGCCTTAGTATTAGGAGATTGCTCTGTTTGAGCGCCATCAATGATAGGAAGAGGTGGCCCTCCCTCTCCAGAAAGAAAGTGCAATTCAGACACTGGAAGGAACAGAGAATGAAGCAAGAGGAGATAAAGTGGCGACCAGCAGGGTTTACCCCCTCACACAAATACCTTGCAAGTCTCCTATTTTTTGTAAAAACAGCAAATGCCACAAAACACTGTCAGTTTTCAGTGCTCTCCTCCAAAGGCAACCGGACCTCCTAAGCGCTTACCCATGGAACTTCTCAGTGCTCAAGGAAATGGGCCTTCCATAACAGTATAAAGGACCAGTAGCTCTTTGTCGTAAGCTGCAGGATTTCACACCATCTTGGAAGTGTCTAGATACAGAGACTGGAATCTGAATTCAGCCAAAGAGAGAATATTTCTCTCACGGCAGCAGGAAGCATCTCTTGAAAGCAACCCAAATCGTAGTGGTGATGCCCTTGTCCCATTTCCAAAGCTTTCATGCCACACTTCCAAGTAGCTACTGCGGTTTGGATTCGGATTCCCCAGTATGTGCAACCTCCAGAAACCTCACAGGGTGGGCTTTGGCTTACGTTACTCGGCAGGGTTATTGTCAGGCAACATGGGGTAAATGCAGAACTTCCTGAGCTCCTCGGAGGCATTATAGCAGGGGTCCCCAATCTTTTCGACCCCGTGGACACCTTTGGAATTCTGACACAGTGGTGGGCACAGCCACAAAATGACTGCCACCGGGGGCAGAGTCAATGACGAAATGACTGCCATGGGGGTCAGAACCAACCTCAAAATGTCAAAGAGTGAGGTTGTGCATAAGTCTAAAAGTAACTCCTCAACATTTCAGACAGAAGCTATGCTTAACAGGAGGTCTTTTTAAATGGACTTTTAAAGAAATCTGCACGGCCCGTCAAATGGAATTAAATAAATAAATAAAAGCCCCGTGAGTGCCATGTTAGGGATCCCTGTCGTATAGGATACACCTGCAGCAAATAAACCTCTTGGTCCTCTATAACGCTAACAGCGACTCAGAACCTCCGCTGCTGAGTTTGGTTGGTCCACCCTCAGAGGCAAACGTAGAAAGATAATTTCCAGGGGGTTCTGTGAGGTCCCTTGACACTCTGCTCCCTGGAATGCACGATTGCTACTAGATGTCCAGTTGTTGCCAAGACTGATATGTCTCTTTTGTTGGCTTTAGTCCTCACCATTTTGTTTAGCCCTTGGTATTTGCCAAGTGTGGAATAGTCTGCGAGACTTTGCAGAGATCACTAGGCCAAAATGTAGGCGAACTGGTGAAAGGAATTTGAGGCTGAGATTAGCATTATTGAATATGAGCCCCTGAGACGACAGCTGGCTCACCAACGAAGGAGCTGGGGTCGCCAGGTCCCCTCATCACCCTGGCAGAGGGATTTGGGGGGTGTTCCGGGATGTCCCTAATGCAGTGACATCACCCGGAAGTGATATCATCACCCGGAAGTGATGTCATCACATCGGGGACATCATTCTGCGACACTCTGGTTTGGGGGCAAAACTCTATGGTGAAACTGGCCTCAGACCATAGAGGTTTGCCCTCAAACCAGAGCGTCGCCATGTGATGCCCCCAACCTGATGATGTCACCTCCAGGTGACATCGCTGCATCAGGGACATCGCACAGTGACACTGGGGGTGGGGTTTCTCCTGCTGGCCAGCAGGCAGAAGCCCCCAAAACCAGGGGAACCCTCACTGGGGACTGGCAACACTAGAAGGAGCTAAAGTATGCTGGACCATCAGTGTCCAGTGGAGCAAACCCAGCCTGGCAAGATCAAGGTGTCAAGGAACTGGACCTTTAGTCCAATTTCTTGTTCTTTCATTAAACATCAGCCCCCGTTTTAATCTCTGGGTTGAAGAGACCAAATGGGAAATAACTGGCTGTTGGTGCTGAAGGGTTGGCCAATCGGCCTTGTGACCTTTGGATGACAATTCAGGCACAGTGATAAAACATTTGTCTACTGTGGTGCCATTGCAGCTCGGCTTCACCACACTCCTTCAGTTGGTGCTGTGATTTACCCACTACACAAGGGAGGGGTTAGATTGCAGATAACCCTTCCGTCCCACCATAAAGTGGACCCCTCCTGGGCCATCTGTGGTAACCGGTTCTTGTTGACATAACTTCAATGGTCTGATTTTTGATTGGGCCAATGGGCCCCAGCCCACTCAGAACTTAGGCCTTAAAAAGTTAGTCTTTCTGTTCTTTGTTCGTAGCTAGCCACAGCGATCATGGGGTATGATGAGCTAACCTCGGAATGGACCAGGCTCTTGCCTGGCAAGATGCTCTCTGGACAGAGAGAGATGGATTGCTGGCTGACTTCAGCCCAGAAGGGTAACATCTGGTAACTATGAATTAATGACCCAATGTGTAGCTAGTGTATGAACTGTAGGGTTTTTTTTGTTTGTTCTAGTTCTCACTGCTAATGTTCTTTTGAAACATTCTGGCACACTTTAATGTCCTTTGATTATCCTTGGTGTGTTTTGTGCTTCAGGTGCCTCAAACCTAATTCAGTACCTTAGACCTTAAGTGTCCACCTAGCAGGTTAATTGTTGTGGAAACTCATTCTGCACGTGGTCTACCTTGCAGGGTTGACTTTTCTTGATTAATCCCTGTAAGGTTAGAAGCTTACCCCTTAGCTTCTGACTGTGTGGGTAGTCCAAGGGGCTGGTGGCAGATACCAGAACTGGTGAATGTGTGGACACACACACACACCCAGGTTTGTTTGGGTTTTTCCCCCGTAAATTTGTACTTTGCCAGCCAGTACCAAGAATCCCTTGGATTGGGGATTCTTGACACAAGACAACAAGGCTATTGTAGTGGATAGTTTGATCCAATCAAGGGTTCAAAGCTATGGTAAAGGCTGCTTTCATTGCCTTCGTACCAAAGACTCCTTCACAGCTAGTTCTTGTTCACATTGAACTATCAAATTGCGTTCCTTTCTCTAATCCCTCTCAGCCTTTGCTGATTGGAGGAGCAGTAGGCTTCCAATCTGCTGCACCAATCTGAAGTGTTGATTTTAACTTTTCTCAGGCTTTCCCTAACCATTGGCAAGCCAATGAAAACCAGCCTTTGTGTTCTGTTGTGCTTGATCCTTATAAGCAGGGGTCATTTCCTGCAGGAGCGCACAGGAACGGTGCTCCGGCAGTAAAGAGCCCAGGGGGCGGGCACATGCAACAAGCCCCACCCCCTGCTCCCAGCAGCCCTCAGTCAGAGCAAGAAGCAGCCAGGTAAGTTTCAGAGCTCCCCCCGGCCCCCTGGTCCAAAACAGTCCAGTGGCACCTTTAAGACCAAATTTTATTCAGGTACAAGCTCTCCCTCCTCTGCAAGGACAAATCTGCACGTTCCCCCCCCCCCAATAGCTAGGAATCCAAAACAGTCCAGTGGAGCCTGAGCGGTGGGTGTTGCCTTCTGACACGCTTCCGGTGATGTCAGGGGGTGTGGCCTATGCAAATAAGTTATGCTAATGAGTTGCGCTAATGAGCTCCCGCCCCTCTTTTTCTGCGAAAGGACCCCTGCTTATAACTAAGCGCCCTTCCCAATGTCCCGTTATGCACAGCGAGCACATATTCAGAGCTGCTACTGCATCACCTATTTGTTAACCCTGCTAAGTGCCCTTCTAATACGCCAGTCTGAGGACCGAGGTGACCAAGCCAGCCCAGATGTTTCCCCAGTGCAGAAAAAGGGTAGGTATTATTTCCCCTTCTTTCTCCTGTTTACCTCTTGCTCCCCTTACCCTAATTCTCTGGTGTGTTACTGTTGCCAGGTTTCTTCTGGGAAGGGAAACCCCCAGCAGGACCTTCCTACCCCTCAGCTGGGCAGCGGGAGGAGGCTAGAGAGCCAGTTTGGTGTAGCAATTAAGTGCGCGGACTCTAATCTGGGAGAACCGGGTTTGATTCCCCACTCCTCCACTTGCAGCTGCCGGATGACCTTGGGCAAGCCACAGTTCTGTCAGAGCTGCTCTCTCAAGGGCAGTTCTGGGAAGAGCTCTCTCAGCCCCGCCTGCCTCACAGGGTGTCTGTTGTGGGGAGGGGAAGGGAAAGGAGTTTGTCAGCCACTCTGAGACTCCAAGTGAAGGGCGGGGTATAAATCCAATCTCTTCTTCTTTTAAGGGGAGACATGCTGCTAGGGCAAGGAGCATCTTTCTGATACACTGATGTCACTTCCCATGCAACCAAAAACGGCCTCAGCGCATTGCTGGCCAGGGCCACCCCACCTCTTTGGTCTTCTGCCAGTCGCCAGCCTTGTGCGATGAAGTAAGCCCTGCTGTGTGGCTGCCAGACTCAGGTACTTCTGGTATTGATGTGCGGTGTGGCATTTGGTGTTGAAATGTACTGAACGACTGCTGTTCGCCTGTAACCCTGATTCTCCTCAACAAACTGTCTCTGATTGATTCCAGTGTATTGTGTAGAAAGTGACGCCTGGGTGTCAAGGTATCTTCAGGCTTCTTGTTATCCTGTTGGGGGAGGGAACTGCAGGGGAAAGGGTGATGTGCAGCACCCACCTAGAGAACTTGTTGCTGTTCAACAGGGTGGTCAGGATCATCACCACCACTGGGTATCAGCATTGACCAACCAGGGCTCTTTTTGTAGAAAAAGCCCAGCAGGAACTCATTAGCATAATTGGCCACACCCAACAGCAGGAACTCATTAGCATATTAGGTCACACCCCTGACAGCACAGCTCATTAGCGTATTAGGCCGCACCCCCATGTTACTAGAAGTGTGGTCATCCAGCCACACCCACCTTTTGCTTCTTATTCTGTTTACCTTGTTTGTTGTCAAAACCCAGGGCTTTTTTTGTAGCAGGAACTCCTTTGCATGTTAGGCCACACACCCGTAATGTAGCCAATCCTAATGGGTTTCTGCTGTTGGGTGTGGCCTATTATGCTAATGAGTTCCTGCTGGGCATGGCCAACTTGGGAGCCAGTCGGAACTCCATTCCTGTGCA
>NW_015173145.1:463975-466001 GCF_001447785.1 Gekko japonicus | reverse complement strand
AAGTTGCAACCAACTTAAGGTGACCCCAGGACCATGGTTTTTTCAAGGCAAATGATGGCCGGAAGTGGTTGGCCATTGCCTTCTCCTGCACAGCAACCTCAGTCCTCCTTGGTTGTCTCCAGGGCTTTTTTTTGTAGAAAAAGCCCAGCAGGAACTCATTAGCATAATTGGCCACACCCAACAGCAGGAACTCATTAGCATATTAGGTCACACCCCTGACA
The DNA here is from genome assembly GCF_001447785.1 of Gekko japonicus. Classification (NCBI taxonomy): domain Eukaryota; kingdom Metazoa; phylum Chordata; class Lepidosauria; order Squamata; family Gekkonidae; genus Gekko; species Gekko japonicus. The sequence continues at coordinate 465,780 of NW_015173145.1, read as the reverse complement.
GCACAGCTCATTAGCACATTAGGCCGCACCCCCATGTTACCAGAAGTGTGGTTATCCAGCCACACCCACCTTTTGCTTGTTATTCTGTTTACCTTGTTTGTTGTCAAAACCCAGGGCTTTTTTGTAGCAGGAACTCCTTTGCATGTTAGGCCACACACCCCTAATGTAGCCAATCCTAATGAGTTTCTGCTGTTGGGTGTGGCCTGTTATGCTAATGAGTCCCTGCTGGGCGTGGCCAACTCGGGAGCCAGCCGGAGCTCCGTTCCTGTGCGTTCCTGCCCCAAAATAGCCCTGACCAATGCCATTCTGCAGCTGGAGAGAGAGGCATCACGGCTGTAGCAAAAAAAACCCCATGTTTTTCTGGGGAGGGGAAGGTGGGTGTGCAAGGGCCACCACTTTAACAACCGTGTACCATCAAGTTGCAACCAACTTACGGTGACCCCAGGACCATGGGTTTTTCAAGGCAAATGATGGCTGGAAGTGGTTGGCCATTGCCTTCTCCTGCACAGCAACCTCAGTCCTCCTTAATTGCCCAAAAAGTAGCCCTGGTTGTCTCCCATCCAAGTATTAACTGTGGTCAGCCGTGCGTAGCTTCCAAAATCTGATGAGACTGGCCTAGTCAGGGCTATCAGTTCTGCCACCGCTTTGGAATAGATTAAATCCTGGCAGCTCACTATATCCTAAACGTATAATGTAAGCGCGGCATGGGAGAATTCTGAATTGCACTTCCCTGCAATTCAGTTCCCCCAGCCTAGAAATAACCACCCCCTCCGCCCCTAGTACTGAGTAGGTAGATGTGTGCGGTTGCTGTGTATTTTTTTTTTTTTTTGCTGACTTAATTAGTGTAGTGTACTTAGCATTCTTCTCTCAGGAGAAGGGCATAAGACTGCAAGGTAGGATTCAAAACTGTGTTTGGAGTGAGTGGGTGGATCAGGGAGACAGCGATTAATTGGTGCCTTACAATGCAATCTTAATAACTCTTTCCTGGGAGTAAGTTTGGGAGCCAGTTTGGTGTAGTGGTTAAGAAGAAGAAGAGATTGGATTTACTTCACTACCCGAGGGAGTATCAGAGCGGCTTACAAACTCCATTCCCTTCCCCTCCCCACAACAGACACCCTGTGAGTGGGGCTGAGAGAGCTCTAACAGAAACTGCTCTTTTTCAAGAACAGCTCTTATCAGAGCTACCCAAGGCCATCCAACAAGGTGCAAGTGGAGGAGCGGGGAATCAAACCCGGTTTTCCCGGATTAGAGTCCATGCACTTAACCACTACACCAAACTGGCTCACTCCTCTAATCTGGGAGACTCTAATCTGGGAGAACCAAGTTTGATTCCCCTCTCCTCCACTTGCACCTGCTGGATGACCTTGGGCAAGCCATAGTTCTGTTACAGCTGTTCTTGGAAAAGAGCAGTTTCTGTCAGAGCTCTCTCAGCCCCGCCTACCTCACAGGGTGTCTGTTGTGGGGAGGGGAAGGCAAAGGAGTTTGTAAACTGCTCTGGGACTCCTTTGGGTAGTGAAGGGAGGGGTATAAATCCAATCTCTTCTTCTTCTTCTTCTTCTTCTACCTCACAGGGTGTCTGTTGTGGGGAGGGGAAGGGAAAGGAGTTTGTAAGCCGCTCTGAGACTCCTTTGGGTAGTGAAGGGCGGGGTATAAATCCAATCTCTTCCTCTTCTTCTTTTACCTCACAGGGTGTCTTGTGGGGAGGGGAAGGGAAAGGAGTTTGTAAACTGCTCTGGGACTCCTTTGGGTAGTGAAGGGAGGGGTATAAATCCAATCTCTCTCTCTCTCTCTCTCTCTCTCTCTCT